>NC_138779.1:216860849-216897171 GCF_965119305.1 Pelophylax lessonae | reverse complement strand
GGTACCAGCAGTGGAAAAGCAAACCTATTCGAACCGTACCGAACCGTTCTGAACCCTATACATGCGGTACCAGCAGTGGAAAAGCAAACCTATTCCGTACAGTACCGAACCCGTTCTGAACACTATACCATGTGGTACCAGCAGTGGAAAGCAAACCTATACCGTACCGTACCGAACCGTTCTGACCCTATACCATGCGGTACCAGCAGTGGAAAAGCAAACCTATTCTGTACCGTACCGAACCGTTCCGACACTATACCATGCGGTACCAGCAGTGGAAAAGCAAACCTATTCCGTACCGTACCGAACCGTTCCGACACTATACCATGCGGTACCAGCAGTGGAAAAGCACAAAAGCGGCCGAACCGGTACGGTTCCATGCAGTGGAAAAGCGCCATATATCCTCCAAAAAGTTCCATGTTGATGGATAGTAAAGGAGTAGATCCTTTATGTTTTGTAATTAAAAGCCCACAATTCTGCTTTTTGGCTTATAAAGGGCCAAATAAAGAACAGGAGGGAGGTCCCAAGGAAAGAAACCGAGACCTTTGGGTTTGCAATACACACTCACAGACCTGGGATTGTTAGGAGGAGTGCCCAAAGGTCTCGGTTTTCTTTACTTGGGACCTCCCTTTATCCATCAACATGACCCTTTTTGGAAGACATACGCTGTTGTAGCCCTCGTTGAGTGGGTGACCCCTTTGGGTCATATTATCTCTCCCCCTGTGGGTGGCCCATTGAGGTGGACTTTCCCCATTTGGTGCTTGCCCCGAATGGTTTCCCTGGGTTGAATCTGTACCATCTTGATGGATAAAGGGAGGTCCCAAGTAAAGAAACCGAGACCTTTGGGCACTCCTCCTAACAATCCCAGGTCTGTGTGTGTGTATGCAACCCAAAGGTCTCGGTTTCTTTCCTTGGGACCTCCCTCCTGTTCTTTATTTGGCCCTTTATAAGCCAAAAAGCAGAATTGTGGGCTTTAAATTACAAAACATAAAGGATCTACTCCTTTACTATCCATCAACATGGCCCTTTTTGGAGGATATAGACTGGTGTAGCCCTTGTTGAGTGGGTGACCCCTTTGGGTCATATATCTCTCACCCTGTGGGTGGCCCATTGAGGTTGACTTTCCCCATTTGGTGCTTGCCCTGAATGGTTTCCCTGGGTTGAATCTTTACCATCTTGTCTACACCGTGTATTCCGCAGTCAGCTACGATTTTGATCTGCGCTTATTCTGAAGAAGCCGCTTAGGCGAAACCGGTCAATATAAAGCGTAGTTATACATACATTGATTTTATTTTCATGCGGTTTTTAAACATATTTTTAATAAATAAATACATTTATATAGATTTTTTATAAAATTGCGTTTCTTTTCTTTTTCATTTTTTTTTTTTTGTTTATTTGAACTTTTTTGGGTTTCAATATAACTTACTTTTTTTTTTTTATGCACCTTCAAAGTCCCTAGTGCCCATATTCTATATGTTTCTATTAGTTTGGGATGTTGGTGCTTCAATGTTTTCTAAATGGTTCCACCCTTCTAATGTAATCTATCCCTTCTCTCTGAAGAGAAGGTTTTCACTGGCTGATCTTTGCTGTTTCCATTCTCTGCTTTCTTGGTTACTTTCCCTTGTTCCTTCCCCTGTCTCTAGAACCGTCTTATCTATTCATCTCATCTCTCTCCTTCTTCTGCTCTGACTCTTCCTCTGGTGGGCCGGGCCTCTCTAGTTCCTCTTTAATAAAAAGCAGATCGAGCAGCGATGAGGCATTGAGAGCGAAGAGAGCGAGCGAGGAGGGCGAGGAGACAGACGCACAAGGCTGGACCCCTACAAGCAAGACGCGCCGAGCAACGAGGGCATGAGTTCCCCTCCATCTGGCTCTAGAGGTAAGCCCCGCTACCTCTCGCATCCAACCCCCCCCCCCCCCCCATTTTTTTTTTTTTTTTGGTGGAGGATGCTTTTGGTGGAGGATGCGGGCAATGGTCTCGCTACCTCTCGCATGCCAACCCCCCCCCCCCATTTAAAGCATCACTCCACCTCAATATCACATTTTATCATCATCATTGCTGGAAGTCATCTTCTTGCTATAGGATATTCTATAGGTCAAGTCTGTAAAGGATTTAAAAGGATCTTCGCTACTCAGAGAGGTTCTGACAACACGGAGTCCTGTTGTGTCTACAGTTCACCATGGAAGCAAAGTCCATGGCCATAAGATAAAAAATAAAAAAATAAATAAAAAAAAAAATAAAAAGCTGGTACAAGCAAGGGGATGAGAAAAAACAAAACTTAAGAAAAAATTAAAATGTTTATAAACTGTCTCAGCACAAGCTGGCCTATGGTGTAGCAAGAAAGGGGAGTTTAAAAAAATAGTAATAAAAATTAAATAAAAAAATTAAAAAATGCCATCATCGTTTCATTGTGGCAGTGGGTGCTCTCGTCCAAATATTCAAATTTTTATTGTTACAATACGATATAATTTTTTTTTTTCTTTGTTTTTGGATCGATGGGTGCTTTGTACAATGGCGGCTTTTAAAATTAAAAATTAAAACAAAATTGCCCTAATCTTCAGTTTCATTGAGGAGGTGGGTGCTCTCATCCAAAAAAAAAAAAAAAAAATCTAATTTTTATTGTCACAATACGATATGATCATATGAACATATTTTATGTTTATTGATGGGTGCTTTGTGCAATGGTGGCTTTTAAATTAAACATTTATTGAAATATTAAAAATGAAATTTAATTTTTTTTAAAAATTGCCATGATCTTCAGTTTTATTGTGGAGGTGGTTGCTCTCATTCAATGGCAGCTTGAAAATTCAAAATTAAATTGAAAAAAAAAAATTGCCATTATCTTGTTTTATTGTGGAGGTGGTTGCTCTCATTCAAAAATCCAATTTTTTTTTTTGTTACAATAGGATATTATCTTTTTTTTTTTGATCAATGGGTACTTTGTACAATGGCAGCATGTAGATTCGAAATTAAATTGAATATTTAAATGAAAAAAAATGCCATTATCTTCAGTTTTATTGTGGAGGTGGTTGCTCTCATTCAAAAATCCAAATTTTTATTGTTACACTATGATATTATCTTTTTTTTTTTTTTTTTTTTTTGATCGATGGGTACTTTGTACAATGGCAGCTTGTAAATTCAAAATTAAATTGCATATTTAAAATGGAAAAAAAAATTGCCACCAACTTCGTTTTTTTTTATGGTGGTGGGTGTGCTCTCATTCGCAAATCCCCAATTTTTTGTTTTTCGGTATTTTTTTTTTTTTTTGGATCAGTGGGTGCTTTGTACAATGGCAGCTTGAAAATTAAAAATTAAATTGGATATTAAAAATGAAAAAAAATGTGTGCTTTTTACAATGGTGAAATTTAAAATAAAAATTACAATAAAAAGTAAATTAAAAATGAGACAATAATGGCCATCATCTTCTGAGAGGTGGGTGCTCTCATTCAAGAATTCATATTTTTATTGGGACAATACAATATGATTTTTTTTTTTTTTTTTTTTGGATCACTGGTGGAATTTAAAAAAATTACATTGTAAAGTAAATTAAAATGAAAAAAAAAAATGCCATCATTTAGTTTCATTGAGGAGGAGGGTGCTCTCATTCAAAAATCCACATTTTTATTGTTACGATTCGATATGATCCTTTAGTGCTTTGTACAATGGTGGCTTTCAAAATAAAAATTATATAAAAAAAAAAAATGTTGCCATCATCTTCAATTTCAATGCAGAGGTGGGTAACACACCTACTGTACTAGATCTCCCCCACTCTGGATGAAGGGTCACAGGGGGCACAGAAGACAGTAGCATGGTCAGTCTGGATGGGGGGGGGGTGACATGGCCAGCAACACAGCTCCTGTATTAGAGTGCCCCCACTCTGGATGAAGGAGCACATGGGGCACAGTAGACAGCAGCATTGTCAGTCTGTGGGGGGGGGGGGGGAACATGGCCAGCAACACAGCTCCTGTATTAGATCTCCCCCACTCTGGATGAAGGGTCACATGGGGCACAGTAGACAGCAGCATTGTCAGTCTGTGGGGGGGGGGGGGACATGGCCAGCAACACAGCTCCTGTATTAGAGCGCCCCCACTCTGGATGAAGGAGCACATTGGGCGCAGTAAACAGCAGCATTGTCAGTCTGGGGGCTGATCTGGCCAGTTCAATGCATAGGTGTGACTCTGCAAGGTGTCCTCAATCAGCTCTAAATCTATAAACGTTATGGAGAAAATCATTCTCAAAATTCACAATGCAGGCACTGTGCTTACCTATGAGAGCAAAATCCTGGCAGCCTGCCAGCTCTGTAATATAAACAAACAGCAGGTGTTTTCTAAGCTGCTTGAAACAGACTGAAATCTGACTGCAGAGTCTTTGATGTGATGATTGAGAATGAATAACGTCACATTACAGATAGCTAATGAGGTCAGTGGTGAGAATATGTAAATAGCTGATGTCCATAGTCGGGGCACGGGCACACTTTACATCAGGGCAATGCCAGTCGGTGGTACATAGGAATCACTGGAGGGGTTTTAAAGAAAATGAAGACATTTGGGAGCTTGGAAATCAGATCTCCCAGCATGCACTGCCCTTGGCTTGCACAGTATTTCATACGTCACGTGTATTGGAACTGGTGCAGTATGTGCCTCTGACATCCTGCAAGGAATGCTGAGAATTGTAGTTCCCCAGCGGGTTGGATAGCTCAGATACGCGATCTGTGATCCCATCAGTGATTGGAGAGGCCTCTGTGTATTGTACAGAATAAAAAGGGACGGCGGAAGGCGTTCTCGGATTGACGAGGAGGGGGCAGGGATTTTTACTGCGATGAACAGCGAAGTGGCGTAAACTCCGATGACTAATCACACCGAATTATTTGATTAACAAATATTGGCTATACGTATGGAGGCATGGAAAGAAACTTATAGATAGGCTCATAGATAGAACGTTGAGTCTATACATACATAGGAAGAAATACTGTATATATATATATAGATAGAGACAGAGATGTCAAAAGATAGATAGATAGATAGATAGATAGATAGATAGATAGATAGATAGATAGATAGATAGATAGATAGATAGATAGATAGATAGATAGATAGATAGATAGATAGATAGATAGATAGATAGATAGATAGATAGATAGATAGATAGATAGATACACTATATTACCAAAAGTATTGGGACGCCTGCCTTAACATGCAAATTAACTTTAATGGCATTCCAGTCTTAGTCCGTAGGGTTCAATATTGAGTTGCCCCCCCCCCCCCCCCTTTGCAGCTATAACAGCTTCAACTCTTCTGGGAAGGCTGTCCACAAGGTTTAGGAGTCTATGGGAATGTTTGACCATTCTTCCAGAAGCGCATTTGTGAGGTCAGGCACTGATGTTGGATGAGAAGGCCTGGCTTGCAGTCTCCACTCTAATTCATCCCAAAGGTGTTCCATCGGGTTGAGGTCAGGACTCTGTGCAGGCCAGTCAAGATCCTCCACCCGAAACTCGCTCCTCCATGTCTTTATGGACCTTGCTTATGGAGTCCTGACCTCAACCCGATAGAACACCTTTCTCCAAACTGTTCCCACAACGTTGTAAGCATAAAATGGTCCAAAATGTCTTGGTATGCTGACGGCTTAAGAGTTCCCTTTACTAGAACTAAGGGGCCAAGATCAACCCCTGGAAAACAACCCCACACCATAATCCCCCCTCCAACAAATGATTTGGACCAGTGCACAATGCAAGGTCCATAAAGACATGAATGAGCGAGTTTGGGGTGGAGGAGCTTGAGTGGCCTGCACAGAGTCCTGACCTCAACCCGATAGAACACCTTTGGGATGAATTTGAGCGGAGACTGCGAGCCAGGCCTTCTCATCCAACATCAGTGCCTGACCTCACAAATGCACTTCTGGAAAAATGGTGAAACATTCCCATAGACACTCCTAAACCTTGTGAACAGCCTTCCCAGAAGAGTTGAAGCTGTTATAGCTGCAAAGGGGGGGCCAACTCAATATTGAACCCTACGGACTAAGACTGGGATGCCATTAAAGTTCATGTGTGTGTAAAGGCAGGCGTCCCAATACTTTTGGTAATATAGTGTAGATAGATAGATAGATAGATAGATAGATAGATAGATAGATAGATAGATAGATAGATAGATAGATAGATAGATAGATAGATAGATAGATAGATAGATAGATAGATAGATAGATAGATAGATAGATAGATAGATAGATAGATAGATAGATAGATAGATAGATAGATAGATAGATAGATAGATAGATAGATAGATAGATAGATAGATAGATAGATAGATAGATAGATAGATAGATAGATAGATAGATAGATAGATAGATTTCAGATGCAAATGTTTCCAGAATTTAATTCATAAAGATCTGTGCCGGGGGCAGGAGAAGGAAACGTAATCACAACAAATGAGAATGACACGGCGCAGAGGGCGAGGACCAATCAGGAGAGGGCGCCGTACAGGGGAGGAATGTTCTGTGATATCTGTGTGTATAGAATGAATCATTATCTATACATCACAGAGAATAAAACACTTCCTGAGAGCAACAAGGCGGAGAAAGAGGAAGAAGTGACGGAAATATCTGTTCAATGTCATCATACCCAGATTAGAGTGTGTGCACCTGAGATAGATAGATAGATAGATAGATAGATAGATAGATAGATAGATAGATAGATAGATAGATAGATAGATAGATAGATAGATAGATAGATAGATAGATAGATAGATAGATAGATAGATAGATAGATAGATAGATAGATAGATAGATAGATAGATAGATAGATAGATAGATAGATAGATAGATAGATAGATAGATAGATAGATAGATAGATATTATGGGATATATAGATGATAGATAGATAGATTAGATAGATATTATGGGATAGATAGATAGATAGATAGATAGATAGATAGATAGATAGATAGATAGATAGATAGATAGATAGATAGATAGATAGATAGATAGATAGATAGATAGATAGATAGATAGATAGATAGATAGATAGATAGATAGATAGATAGATAGATAGATAGATAGATATTATGGGATATATAGATGATAGATAGATAGATTAGATAGATATTATGGGATAGATAGATAGATAGATAGATAGATAGATAGATAGATAGATAGATAGATAGATAGATAGATAGATAGATAGATAGATAGATAGATAGATAGATATTATGGGATATATAGATGATAGATAGATAGATTAGATAGATATTATGGGATAGATAGATAGATAGATAGATAGATAGATAGATAGATAGATAGATAGATAGATAGATAGATAGATAGATAGATAGATAGATAGATAGATAGATAGATAGATAGATATTATGGGATATATAGATGATAGATAGATAGATTAGATAGATATTATGGGATAGCTAGATAGATAGATAGATGATAAGAAAGAAAGAAAGAAAGAAAGAAAGAAAGAAAGAAAGAAAGAAAGAAAGAAAGAAAGAAAGAAAGAAAGAAAGAAAGAAAGAAAGAAAGAAAGAAAGAAAAGAAAGAAAATAAATTAGCTAATGTAATCTCGTGGACAGAAAATTGAATATATAAAGTGTCTTATATACCATAGATAGATAGATAGATAGATAGATAGATAGATAGATAGATAGATAGATAGATAGATAGATAGATAGATAGAATCTCTGACCATTCATACATTGTACGGTATGTGGGGGGGGGGGGTAATATTTGGGGGGGGATGGGTAGCTCAGTAGTGTGGATTTCCCTGGCAGTGAGTCACAGTTGATGGGGATTCCTCTGTACACTTTCCGCCCACACACTAAGCCCCGCCCCTAGCGCTCTGACGTCACCGCTACACACACATGTTCCTGGCTTCCAGTGTATTTTCGGTTTTGTTCTCATGGTTGTTGCAGTATAATAATTCTTCAGTTCAGGGAAGTGAAACCTTCTACTTTCTTCTTCTTCTTTATGCATTGTGACTCAGGTCTGCCAGCACAGGCTCTTGAATTATCCACTGTGAAAGGGATGCTTAAATCTCGCAGAGGGGGATGAGCTGCTTTGCCTTTTCCTTTGGGCTGCGGCTATTCCTCAGCAGCCTGTGTAAATAACAAGGAAGAGGGATTTTATTCTCAGTATTTTAGTGATTTTTGTAACATTGTGTCAGTAAATAAATTGTATCCAAACCCAAGAAGACAAATGTCATCTATCACATCCTACCAGTCCTGAGATGTGGCGGCTGCTTTGGTCTTCTTTTTTATATTTCTGGCTTTCTTTCCCTTTATTTTCACCTGGTGATCATGCCAGCAACGCACTTCCTGTACTCGGGTGACAACACTCATTCACTGTATCCATAGAGGAGCAGTGTTGTCACTCTAGGACAGGAAGTGTGTTGCTGGCAGAATGACCAGGTGAAAATAAAGCTCTCCCGATATGGATAAAGCATACTTCCTCCTCTCTTCTCGCCATTACTTGTGGGGGGAGGAGGTGATCTGTAGTTCACAGAATATAGCTGGGAAAGCTGATAACACTGTTTCAGTTTAGTTTACTGACAGGAATAATAGAAGAAAAAAAAAGAAAGAAAATTGTGACAACAACAATGTGTGTTGGGACTGCAAAACACCTCCCCCTCCCATCTTCCCCATTACATAGGGATAGGTGACAAGTGACAACATTTACATTACAGGAGCACAGTTGTCACATTAGGACAGGATGTGTGTTGGGACTACAAAACACCTCCACTCTCATCGTCTCCATAACTTAGGGGTAGGGGACAACATTAATTTACTTTACAGGAGCAGAGTTATCATATTAGGACAGGATGTGTGCTGGGACTACAAAACAACCCCCCCCCTCCCATCTTCCCCACAACATTGGTTAGGTGACAACAAGTGAAATATACCTTACAGGAGTAGGGTTGTCACATTAGGGCAGGATGTGTGTTGGGACTACAAAACACCTCCCCCTGCCATCTTCCCTATAACATAGGGGTAGGTGACGATTACCAGTGCAGTGACTGATTATCAGTGCAGCCCAGAAGTTCCAATCAATGTTCATCAGTGCAGCCTCATCAGTCCCCATCAGTGCAGCTTCATCAGTGCCCATCAGTGTTGCCTCATTAGTGCAGCTTTATCAGTGCCGCCTCATCAGTGCCCATCAGCACAGCCTCATCAGTGCTGCCTCATCAGTACCCATCAGTGCAGCCTCATCAGTGAAGCCTCATTAATGCCCATCAGTGCAGCTTCATCTGTGCCCATCAGTGCAGCCTCATCAGTGCCCATCAGGTCAGCCTCATCAGTGCCCATCAGTGCAGATTCATCAGTGCAGCTTTATCAGTGCCCATCAGTGCCCATCAGTGTCATCTCATCAGTGCCCATTAGTGTAGTCTCATCAGTGCCCATCAGAGCAGCCCCATCAGTGGTCATCAGTTTTGCCTCACCAGTGCCCATCAGTGCAGCTTCATCAGTGCAGCTTCATCAGTGACCATCAGTGCTGCCTCATCATTGCCCATCAGGGCCGTCTCATCAGTGTAGTCTCATGAGTGCCCATCAGAGCAGCCCCATCAGTGCCCATCAGTGCAGCCTCATCAGTGCCCATCAGTGCAGCCTCATCAGTGCCCATCAGTGCAGCCTCATCAGTGCCCATCAGTGTAGTCTCATGAGTGCCCATCAGAGCAGCCCCATCAGTGCCCATCAGTGCAGCCTCATCAGTGCCCATCAGTGCAGCCTCATCAGTGCCCATCAGTGTAGTCTCATGAGTGCCCATCAGTGCAGCCTCATCAGTGCCCATCAGTGCAGCCTCATCAGTGCCCATCAGTGAAAAAGGAAGATTACTTATTTGCAAAATTTTATAACAGAAGCAAAGAAACATTTTTATTTTTTGTTTTGTTTTTTAAATGTTTAGACTTTGTCATTTGTTTAGCAAAAAATAAAAGCCCCCAGTGATGATTAAATACCATTAAAAGAAATCTCTATCTGTTTAAAAACAAATTATAAAAAATGTCATTTGGGTACAGCATTGCATGACCGCGCAATTGTCACTCAAAGTGTGACAGCGCTGAAAGCTGAAAATTGGCCTGTGCAGGAAGGGGGTGAAAGTGCCCGGTATTGAAGGGGTTAAGACACTTTAAGGAATAAATGAAGGTATCATTTATATAAAGTTCCAGTCTGGAGGGGAAGACATTTCTTAGCACACAGCTGACTTCCTGTTCAGCTATCCTAGTGAAAGACATCACAGGCAGCCTCTGCTGGGCCTCCTACAGCCTGGAATGGGGGATTTCATGGAACATTTGGGTGCAATGTGATAACAATGTAAATTATCTGGCACTTTGAGGGTTAATGACGGGTGGTGTTTGAAGCTTCTCTGTGTTCTATTGGTTTGCCGGTCCTGAGAACTTTTATTTCATTCAGGATGTTCTGTGCGGATTCCCACTCCCGTTCTCGCTCTGTCATCTCACTGACGTTTATTTTGTGGTCGCCCTGACACCACAAAGTCAGTTATTTGTCACCAAGCGGCCGCAGAGCATCGGGCGATCAGTATAGAAAGCGGTGACGCGTACCGCGCCCCATGGTGTACTTTACGCTGCGTGATAAGAAAGTTGCCATGTAAATTTTTTTTTGTTTTCAGGTCGTGCGAGTTATTGAGAAAAAAAAAAAATTACTGGACTCGCCAAAGTGATTTTTTTTTTTATGACTACTGGGTAATGATTAATAGGGGAAGTCCCTCGCATTGACATTTGTCATCCTTTATTTATTGAGAAATCACTGCGAGGAGGAGGAGCCCTGAAAGGTGCTCAGCTGTCAGACTTACAGCCCAGCTCCACCCACCTGACAGCCTGATATAAAAATACTGAGGGTTTAATTGTATCAGCAGGGGGGAGCCAGCCAGAGAGTTTACTGAAGAATGCTGAAAAGTATCTGCAACCCATTCATTGTCATTCCATTTTCTCAAGGGAAAGGAAAGGAAAGGAAAGGAAAGGAAAGGAAAGGAAAGGAAAGGAAAGGAAAGGAAAGGAAAGGAAAGGAAAGGAAAGGAAAGGAAAGGAAAGGAAAAATTAATAAAGAAAAGAAAAAAGGACAGGAAAAATAAATAAAGGGCAGAAAAAAAAAAGACAGGAAAGGAAAGGGAATAGGGAAAGGGAAGGAAGGGAAAGGAAAGGAAAGAGGGAAAGGAAAGGAAAAGAAAGGAAAGGGAAGGGAAGGAAAACAAACGAAAGGGAAGGAAAGGGAATAGGGAAAGGAAAGGAAGGGAAAGGAAAGGAAAGGAAAGGAAAGGAAAGGAAAGGAAAGGAAAGGAAAGAGGGAAAGGAAAGGAAAGAGGGAAAGGAAAGGAAAGGGAAAAAAGGAAAGGAAAGTAAAGGGAATAGGGAAAGGAAAGGAAAGAGGGAAAGGAAAGGAAAGAGGGAAAGGAAAGGAAAGGGAAAAAAGGAAAGGAAAGTAAAGGGAATAGGGAAAGGAAAGGAAAGGTAAGGAAAGGGAAAAAAAGGAAAGGAAAGGGAATAGGGAAAAGAAAAGAAAGAGAAGGAAAGGAAAGGGAATAGGGAAAGGAAAGGGAATAGGGAAAAGAAAGAGAAAGAAAGGAAAGGGAATAGGGAAAGGAAATGAAAGGAAAGGAAAGGAATAGGGAAAGGAAAGGAAAGTAATGAAAGGAAAGGAAAAGGAATAGTGAAAGGAAAGGGAATATGGAAATGAAAAGAAAGGAAGGGAAAGGGAATAGGGAAAGGAAAGGAAATATGGAAAGGAAAGGGAATATGGAAAGGAAAGGAATGGAAATAGGGAAAGGAAAGAGAATATGGAAAAGAAAAGAAAGAGAAGGAAAGGAAAGAGAATAGGGAAAGGAAAAAGAATAGGGAAAAGAAAAGAAAGAGAAGGAAAGGAAAGGGAATAGTGAAAGGAAAGGAATGGAAAGGAAAGGGAATAGGGAAATGAAAAGAAAGGAAAGGAAGGGACAGGGAATAGGGAAACGAAATAGGGAAAGGGAATATGGAAGGGAATATGGAAAGGAAAGGGAAAGGAAAACATAGGAAAGGGAATATGGAAAGGGAATAGGGAAAGGAAAGGAAGGGAAAGGAAAGGAAAGAGGGAAAGGAAAGGAAAGAGGGAAAGGAAAGGAAAGGGAAAAAAGGAAAGGAAAGTAAAGGGAATAGGGAAAAGAAAAGAAAGAGAAGGAAAGGAAAGGGAATAGGGAAAGGAAAGGGAATAGGGAAAAGAAAGAGAAAGAAAGGAAAGGGAATAGGGAAAGGAAAGGGAACAAGGAAAAGAAAAGAAAAGAAAAGAAAAGAAAAGAAAAGAAAAGAAAAGAAAAGAAAAGAAAAGAAAAGGGAATAGGGAAAGGAAATGAAAGGAAAGGAAAGGAATAGGGAAAGGAAAGGAAAGTAATGAAAGGAAAGGAAAAGGAATAGTGAAAGGAAAGGGAATGTGGAAATGAAAAGAAAGGAAGGGAAAGGGAATAGGGAAAGGAAAGGAAATATGGAAAGGAAAGGAATGGAAATAGGGAAAGGAAAGAGAATATGGAAAAGAAAAGAAAGAGAAGGAAAGGAAAGGGAATAGGGAAAGGAAAAAGAATAGGGAAAAGAAAAGAAAGAGAAGGAAAGGAAAGGAAAGGGAATAGTGAAAGGAAAGGAATGGAAAGGAAAGGGAATAGGGAAATGAAAAGAAAGGAAAGGAAGGGACAGGGAATAGGGAAACGAAATAGGGAAAGGGAATATGGAAGGGAATATGGAAAGGAAAGGGAAAGGAAAACAAAGGAAAGGGAATATGGAAAGGAACAGAAATGGAATAGGGAAAGGAAAGGGAATAGGGAAAGGAAAGGAAAGGGAATAGGGAAAGGAAAGGAAGGGAAAGGGAATGTGGAATGAAAAGGGAAAGGAAAGGAAAGGGAATAGGGAAAGGAAAAGAAAGGGAATAGGGAAAAGAAAAGAAAAGAACAGAAAAGAGAGAGAAGGAAAGGAAAGGGAATAGGGAAAGGAAAGGTAAGGGGAGGAAAGGAAAGCAAGCAAGGTAAAGGGAACAGGTAATGGAAAGGGAAAGGAAAGGGAATAGGGAAAAGAAAATAAAAAAGGAAAGGAAAGGGAATAGGGAAAGAAAAGAAAAGAAAGAGAAGGAAAGGAAATGAAATGAAAAGGAAGGAAAGGAAGGGAAAGGGAATATGGAATGGAAAGGGAAAGGAAATGGAATAGGTAAAGGAAAGGAAAGGGAAGGGAATAGAGAAAAGAAAAGAAAAGAAAAGAGAGAGAAGGAAAGGAAAGGGAATAGGGAAAAGAAAAGAAAGAGAAGGAAATGAAAGAAAAGAAAGGGAAAGGAAAGGCTTGTCATATGATAACATTGTTACATTTTGTTTCTATGAAATACATCTAAATCTTTGACATTCTTGACCCCTGCTGGTTATCTCCCAGACTGCAGGTCATTCTGTTCACCTTCCTCCACACAGACAGTGAAGAAACTGCTTGAACAGAAGCGCCAACAGCACACCACCAACCAGGTAAGTCCTGACTCATGGTATAAAGTGTGGGGAAGGGAGGGGAGATTTTATATTCCCTGAACTCTGAAAGAAAATAAAGAGGCAGCCGTACTTATTACAGCCAACCAAATAAAATATTGTAATATCCGGGGCTGTGATTGGTGCCAAACGTGCTTCACCAAATGCTGGGATACTTACTGTATGTAAGTGCGATTTTTTTAATTTTTATTTTAACCACTTCTGGACCGGAAGGTTTTACCCCCCTTAATGACCAGGCCATTTTTGCGATTCGGCACTGCGTTACTTTAACAGACAATTGCGCGGTCGTGCGATGCTGTACACAAATAAAATTGATGTCCTTTTTTTCTCGCAACAAATGTCAGAAAAAGGCTTAGGCATGAAGGGATGAAAGCAAACCTAAATGATAAAATGTATTCATTTCATGTCCTGTTCTAATGCTCCATTGTTTCCAAGGAATTGACAATCTATAATTTTTCTTTTTTAAAGATCCCAGCGGCCCTGGTTGAATATACGCAGGATTCCGGTAAGTACTGAGATGGGTTATTGTAATTATCTACCACTCTTCCTTTCTGATAACTCTCTCTAGGGCTTTTTTCCCCAGAAAATAGGTGCAGGACCCCCCCCCCCTTCTAAATAAACTATTGTCTCAGCCTCCCTACCCACCCCTGAGCACCGTTCCTTGGTTCCACCCCCTACCCACCTCCCAGTAACTCCCCTTTTAGAGAATACAGAACCAAGTATCATTTTCTAGTGCTGAGTAATTTGTATGGAATTTGTTAATGATAAAAATCATTAAAAATTATAAAACACATTTATAAAAAATATATAAATAAAATAGTAAAAAAAAATATTTTTAAAATGATAAAAAAAACAATATTAAAACCATTATAAAAAAAAACATTCTAAAATATAATTCATAATTTATAAAAATCATGAATAAATCATCAATAAATTAAAATCATGATTAAAACATTATAAAAAATTATAATAAAAAAATACATAAAAAATTAAGATCTAAGCTCTTCATAATAATGAACTTTATTTAAGACACCCCAGCCTAGTTTGACAAAATCACACCCTTCATAACACTTAACTTTCCACATCCAGTGAACTAATTCACATGCTCAAAACACATTTTCAGATAATCTCGACAATAGCTGCCTAGTCAAATACTAAAACAATTGACCCTAGTTTGAAAATGACCTAAAACAACCTTCACGACGCACGCCTTGGGTCACTTAGATAGCCCCATCCATAGGTACTTCTCTCAATTTTTAGAACCTCTGGAAACTTGCGAGTTACTGATTTATTTGAGACCTATACTAATCCCACAATAAATGTGTGCTACTTTAATTAAGTTGGGTACCCTCGTCCTATATTGAAATACAGAGAAAGCAAAAAATGGAGGCATAGTGGACTTTTCATGGTACCGTAGGGACCTATACCACACTTTTATGTTACTTTTTGATGTTAAATGGTTTATAGTTATAATGTCATCGATACATGTCTTATACCAGTGACGGCGAACCTTGGCACCCCAGATGTTTTGGAACTACATTTCCCATGATGCTCCACTACATTGCAGAGTGCATCGTGGGAAATGTAGTTCCAAAATATCTGGGGTGCCAAGGTTCACCATAACTGACTTATACCGTACATCTCGTACTTTGTGTTTCTGTAATACATGCTACTGCACTTGTCTTCCTTTATTCTCAATGAAAACATTATGGAAAAAAATAAAATAAAATAAAAATAATAAAAATTAATAAAATTCAAAATATGAAACATTGTTACCAAAATATAAAGCAACATAATAAAACAATATAATTCAGCTTGATAATCTGCTTTCCCTCACTTCTTTCAGACCTCTCTCGCCCTCTTTCATCTCGATGATCACTCTCCCTTCTCACTCCTTCTGTCCTGTTACAACGAAATCATCTCTTTTTCCTGATTGTTCTCTCTCCTGCTCTTTCTGTTATCAGGCTATAACAGCCGGTGGCAATAATCCCATGTAAAATCCAGCAGGCTGATTGTACCCAAGTTGATTGATCGATCAGCTTGGGGACATTCGGCAAGCCCATACATGGTTCAAAACCTGGCTGGTTCCTGATGAACCTGCTTTAGATCCACAGACTATTTGGCTGAATGATCATTTATATTTTTTTCACTTTTTTAGGTGCTGTTAGTACATCTCCATTTCTTAACCAAAGCCCCGTCCAGCAGGAAGATGAGCCCCATGTTTTCCAAAGACCAACCACCCACTATGCTTACCCCTCGATGGAGGACCTCTATGGACCTGGTGCACTGTACAGCCATGATGACAGATGGGATGAGATAGGGAGGACTGAAGCCCAAGCTCTGGAGCCAGACTTAGGGGTAAGCCGACAGGATGAGGTGTGGAGTGCACTAACCTGCAGCAACCATTCAGTAGGACCCTCTGGTCCACATGTGCAGAGGGATGCTGCCCCATCATTGGTGTCAGTGGGAGGAATAGTGCCCCATCATTGGTTTCTGTGGGAGGAATAGTGCCCCATCATTGGTTTCTGTGGCAGGAATAGTGCCCCATCAATGGTGTCAGTGGGAGGAATAGTGCCCCAACATTGGAGCTTATGGGAGGAATAGTGCCCCATCATTGGTGTCAGTAGGAGGAATAGTGCCCCATCATTGGTATCAGTGGGAGGAATAGTGCCTCATCATTGGTGTCAGTGGGAGGAATAGTGCCCCATCATTGGTGTCAGTGGGAGGAATAGTGCCCCATCATCGGTGTCAGTGGGAGGAATAGTGCCCCATCATTGGTGTCAGTGGGAGGAATAGTGCCCCATCATCGGTGTCAGTGGGAGGAATAGTGCGCCATCATTGGTATCAGTGGGAGGAATAGTGCCCCATCATTGGTGTCAGTGGGAGGAATAGTGCCCCATCATTGGTATCAGTGGGAGGAATAGTGCCCCATCATTGGTATCAGTGGGAGGCATAGTGCCCCATCATTGGTGTCAGTGGGAGGAATAGTGCCCCATCATTGGTATCAGTGGGAGGAATAGTGCCCCATCATTGGTATCAGTGGGATGGGATGAGATAGGGAGGAATGAAGCCCAAGCTCTGGAGCCAGACTTAGGGGTAAGCCGACAGGATAAGGTGTGGAGTGCACTAATCTGCGGCAACCATTCAGTAGGACCCTCTAGTCCAGGGGTGTCAAACTCAATTTCATCACAGGCCACATCAGCATTACGATTACGCTCAAAGGACCGGTTGTATCTGTAAGACGAGATGTCCAGAGTACCCCTCCTCTCCTTACACCAGATGTCAAGAGCACCCCCACCATCAGCAGTCAAGAGTCCTCCACCCTCCCTCACATCACAGTCAGGGTCGGCCCTACCATGGGTCCCTGTGGGTCCATTGGACCCAGGCAGCACTTTAGGAGGGGCAGCAACAGGGGCTCACTGTCCGAGGACCCAAGGCTCCCTCCCTCTGGGCATGTCTCTTTGCCGAATATATGGGTATGCCTCTTTGCTGGATTGGGCTGTCTCTTTACTATATGGGGATGTCTCTTTGCTTTATGACAATATCTCTTTGCTGGATGGGCATGATTTTTTTTTGGATGGGGGGGGGGAACAGCATTTTATTTTTGGACCCAGGCAACACAATGTCTCGGGCCAGCCCTGATCACAGTGCTACTCCTTATCTTGTGCTGCTGCTGAGAAGAAGCTGGGGGCATTGGTGGGAAGCAGAAAGTGCAGGATCTGGAGGGGGACCAAAGACAATGCTGGAGCTCTCCCGAAGCTGCAGGAGAGGTGCGAAGGCCACATGAGATAGCCTGGAGGGCCGGATTTGGCCCGCCAACCTTGTGTTTGACACATATGTTCTAGTCCATATGGATTTGTAGATTTGTAGAGCGGTTTAACCTTTCCTAAAATTATTATCTGACAATCTCCTGCACAAAAGAGGCCAGGCTGAGAATAGGAAGATCTACCGCGTGATCCACCATGCTAGTATTTTACCCTTACATGAAACTGCCCAAGACCAGAGCCCAAACCAAACAGATATACTATCAGATGTTTTTTTCATACCATCAGATGGAGCTTCTACTAATAAACTCGGTTTTCATAGACTGACTTCTGTTTTCCTGTAACAGCAGCTGTGCAGGTTGTCTCAATGACTGGGCCGTCCAAAAGGGGCCTAGCGTACCCTGTAATCAGCACTCAGTAACAGAGCTGGTCTGATACTCTGCCTCCCTTCCTCTACAACAGGGGTCTCCAAACATTGTGAACAAAGGGCCAGTTTACTGTCCTTTAGGGTTTGGGGGCCCAAACTGGGGGCAGTGAGTTTAGAAATTGCCCTGGTGTCATTGAGAATAAACAATGCCCCATAATTGGATTTAGTGGAAGGAATAGTGCCCCATTATTGGTGTCAGTAGGAGAAATGGAGCCTCATCATTGGTATCAGTGGGAGGAATAGTGCCCCATCATTGGTATCAGTGGGAGGAATAGTGCCCCATCATTGGTGTCAATGGAAGAATAGTGCACCATCATTGGTATCAGTGGGAGGAATAGTGCCCCATCATTGATGTCTGTGGGAGGAATAGTGCCCCATCATTGGTGTCTGTGGGAGAATAGGGCCCCATTATTGGTGTCTGTGGGAGGGATGCTGCCCCATCATTGGTGTCTGTGGGAGGGATGCTGCCCCATCATTGGTGTCAGTGGGAGGAATAGTGCCCCATCGTTGGTTTCTGTGGCAGAAATAGTGCCCCGTCATCGGTGTCAGTGGAAGGAATAGTGCCCCATCATTGGAGCTTGTGGGAGGAATAGTGCCCCATCATTGGTGGCAGTAGGAGGAATAGTGCCCCATCATTGGTATCAGTGGAAGAATAGTGTCCCATCATTGGTGTCAGTGGGAGGAAAAGTGCCCCATCATTGGTGTCAGTGGGAGGAATAGTGCCCCATCATTGGTGTCAGTAGGAGGAATATTGCCCCGTCATTGGTGTCAGTGGGAGGAACAGTGCCCAATCATTGGAGCTTGTGGGAGGGATAGTGCCCCATCATTGGTGTCAGTGGGAGGAATTGTGCCCCATCATTGGTGTCAGTGGGAGGAATAGTGCCCCATCATTGGTGTCAGTGGGAGGAATAGTGCCCCATTATTGGTGTAAGTAGGAGAAATGGAGCCTCATCATTGGTATCAGTGGGAGGAATAGTGCCCCATTATTGGTATCAGTGGGAGGAATAGTGCCCCGTCATTGGTGTCAGTGGAAGAATAGTGCACCATCATTGGTATCAGTGGGAGGAATAGTGCCCCATCATTGGTGTCAGTGGGAGGACTAGTGCCCCATCATTGGTGTCTGTGGGAGGAATGGAGCCCCATCATTGGTGTCTGTGGGAGGAATAGTGCCCCATCATTGGTGTCTGTGGGAGAATAGGGCCCCATTATTGGTGTCTGTGGGAGGGATGCTGCCCCATCATTGGTGTCAGTGGGAGGAATAGTGCCCCATCGTTGGTTTCTGTGGCAGAAATAGTGCCCCGTCATCGGTGTCAGTGGAAGGAATAGTGCCCCATCATTGGAGCTTGTGGGAGGAATAGTGCCCCATCATTGGTGGCAGTAGGAGGAATAGTGCCCCATCATTGGTATCAGTGGAAGAATAGTGTCCCGTCATTGGTGTCAGTGGGAGGAAAAGTGCCCCATCATTGGTGTCAGTGGGAGGAATAGTGCCCCATCATTGGTGTCAGTAGGAGGAATATTGCCCCGTCATTGGTGTCAGTGGGAGGAACAGTGCCCCATCATTGAAGCTTGTGGGAGGAATAGTGCCCCATCATTGGTGTCAGTGGGAGGAATTGTGCCCCATCAGTGGTGTCAGTGGGAGGAAAAGTGCCCCATCATTGGTGTCAGTGGGAGGAATAGTGCCCCATTATTGGTGTCAGTAGGAGAAATGGAGCCTCATCATTGGTATCAGTGGGAGGAATAGTGCCCCATCATTGGTATCAGTGGGAGGAATAGTGCCCCATCATTGGTGTCAATGGAAGAATAGTGCACCATCATTGGTATCAGTGGGAGGAATAGTGCCCCATCATTGATGTCTGTGGGAGGAATAGTGCCCCATCATTGGTGTCTGTGGGAGAATAGGGCCCCATTATTGGTGTCTGTGGGAGGGATGCTGCCCCATCATTGGTGTCTGTGGGAGGGATGCTGCCCCATCATTGGTGTCAGTGGGAGGAATAGTGCCCCATCGTTGGTTTCTGTGGCAGAAATAGTGCCCCGTCATCGGTGTCAGTGGAAGGAATAGTGCCCCATCATTGGAGCTTGTGGGAGGAATAGTGCCCCATCATTGGTGGCAGTAGGAGGAATAGTGCCCCATCATTGGTATCAGTGGAAGAATAGTGTCCCGTCATTGGTGTCAGTGGGAGGAAAAGTGCCCCATCATTGGTGTCAGTGGGAGGAATAGTGCCCCATCATTGGTGTCAGTAGGAGGAATATTGCCCCGTCATTGGTGTCAGTGGGAGGAACAGTGCCCCATCATTGAAGCTTGTGGGAGGAATAGTGCCCCATCATTGGTGTCAGTGGGAGGAATTGTGCCCCATCAGTGGTGTCAGTGGGAGGAATAGTGCCCCATCATTGGTGTCAGTGGGAGGAAAAGTGCCCCATCATTGGTGTCAGTGGGAGGAATAGTGCCCCATCATTGGTGTCAGTGGGAGGAATAGTGCCCCATCATTGGTGTCAGTGGGAGGAATAGTGCCCCATCATTGGTGTCAGTGGGAGGAATAGTGCCCCATCATTGGTGTCAGTGGGAGGAATAGTGCCCCATCATTGGTGTCAGTGGATGGCATGGTGCCCCAAGGACCAGATAAAGACAAGCAAATGGCCATATCCGGCCCGCGTGCCACATTTTGGAGACCAATGCTCTGCAATAGTGAGGACACTTCTACTGGGAGGTGTGGCTGTTACTCAGCTGTCCTATTACAGGGCACTGGAAAGGGAGGTTACACAGCAGATTTTTTTTTTACTGAGAAAATTTATATTTTAGAACATGAATGAGCTTTCAATTAAAAATCAGCTGAATACATTCCCAGTGCATCCAAAGAAAGGCTCTACAAGGTCTTACAGTTTGTAAGAAAGCAGCCACAGCATGAATATAAAAGCCTGTCCCCTGCCAGCATGCCCCTTTCTATCTGTGTGAAAGAAGTGGTCTCTCTGCAGAGGTACAACACACACCCCCCCCCCCTGCTGAGCCTTTAACCATCAGGGAATGGAGCTGTGCTTATTGCAGTGGTATATGTCCGAATCAGCAGATGGCAGGGGGGTAGGCTTCTCTTCTCAGGCTGTGACTGCTTTCTTTTGGGTTTTTAGGCATTTCCAAGCAAAAGTTGGTCACATATCATGAATTAAAATATTAATAAATGTTTGTTTTTTGTTTTTTTTCTAGACTGTTACTGCTGCTCACGCTTCCTACTTATCCACTTTTGCCCACGATCCCCCCTGGCTGGCACCGTTCCCGTGTCCGGTTGCAGCAGCAGACACCTACGCCAGGGTGCCAGGCTGTGCGGTTTCAGAATCAATACCGCAGGAATTAGAGGAAGCCAGACTTCAGCTTCAGAACCTCAAACCGGACCTGCTTCTGCGACAGGATGGAGATGGAGACACGTGAGTGCTCAGCATGGGGCCGGGACAAGGGGTGGGCAGGAGGGAGCGGCTGCCCTGGGCGCAGGGATGGGGGTGTCCTGATCCTAACTTTAAGGAAAGGGGGGCGCAGTTTGGCATCTTTGCCCTGGGTGCTGGATGACCTTGTTCTGGCACTGGCTCAGCAGACATGGGAGAATGAGAAAATTTGCTTTGTTTCATTTCTGGTCCATTCATTAAGTTAACCCCCCACCCCACCACATCCTACCCCTTTTGAGTCCCACTCATGTTGAAGCACCCAAGGTGGCTGCTTTTTCTTCCTATGCCTTTGCCCAGCCCTGGGGTCCAGCAATGGAAATCTGACCCTGGCAATAGCCATGGAGGAAGCTTGTTCTATGGAGACACGTGAGTGCTCAGCACAGGACCGGGACAAGGGGTGGGCAGGAGGGGAGGCTTCCCTGGGCGCAATGGTTTATGGCAGGGATGGGGGCGCCCTGACCCTAACTTTAAGGGAAGGGGGGGCGCAGTTTGGCATCTTTGCCCTGGGGGAAGCTTGCTCTCTGGGTCTTCATATTGCACGTTGCACTGCCCCTTTCTGTATCCCCCGTCTTGCTGATTGCATCTTGAATCTTTTTTCTTGCTGACAGGATCCTGCACCTCTATGCTGCGAGAGGCATGCGGAGCCTGGCTTATGCTGCAGCTGAGCGCTACCTGCAGTATGGCCAACTGGACGTGAAGGAGCATAATGGGAAGGTAACAAGTCCAATAATTATGTGCAAATACAATGGAATGCCATTCCCTGCTTTATAGTTGACTTTTCAGCCACTCTACGGAGTTGATTTATTACAACTGGAGAGTGCAAAATCTGGTGCAACCGTGTGTTTGCTGTTAACCGTACATTGTATACCCCTGTATGTTGTACATTGTATACCCCTGTATGTTGTACATTGTATACCCCTGTATGTTGTACATTGTATACCCCTGTATGTTGTACATTGTATACCCCTGTATGTTGTACATTGTATACCCCTGTATGTTGTACATTGTATACCCCTGTATGTTGTATATTGTATACCCCTGTATGTTGTACATTGTATACCCCTGTATGTTGTACATTGTATACCCCCTGTATGTTGTACATTGTATACCCCCTGTATGTTGTACATTGTATACCCCTGTATGTTGTACATTGTATACCCCTGTATGTTGTGGTCTTTAAGGTGCCCATCTAATAGTTTTTTGAAACTATCAATGCTCCCTGCTGATACCACTGCTTGTGGAAGAGAATTCCACATCCTTACTGCTCTCACAGTGAAGAACCCCTTGCGTACTTTAAGGTTAAACCACCTTTTCTTCTAGTTTTAGTGAGTGGCCACGTGTCTTATTGTATTCCCTTTCTCTAAAAAGTTTGTTCCTTATGCTAGGGTCGCCAGTACAGTATTTATACATTGATATCATATCCCCCCTCAATCGTCTCTTCTCCAGAGAGAATAAGTTCAGTGCTTGTAGTCTTTCCTCATAGCTGATGTCCTCCATTCCCCTAATTATTTTTGTTGCCCTTCTCTGGACTCTCTCCAATTCCAGCACATCCTTCCTGAGGACCGGTGCCCAGAACTGGACAGCATACTCCAGATGTGGCCGGACCAGAGTCTTATAGAGAGGGAGAATAATCTCTTTATTTCTGGAGTGAATCCCCTTTTTTATACATCCCAGTATTCTGTTTGCTTTGCTTGCAGCGGCTTGGCATTGCATGCCACTGCCAAGCTTGTTGTCTACCAGTACCCCCAGGTCCTTTTCCATCCTAGACTCACCCAGAGGTTCCCCCCCTAGTGAGTAGTTTGCTTTCTGGTTTCTGGCACCCAAGTGCATTACTTTACATTTTTCAACATTAAACCTCATCTGCCATGTAGTTGCCCACCCCATATGCAGAGCTGCAGTAGATGTTGCACTGTCCTGTGCAGAATATGGAGGGTCGTCTTGTCTGACTTTTTTCATTTCTCCTCTATGCAGACTCCACTCCTGGTGGCCGTTGCAGCCAACCAGCCTGAGATCGTGTATGACCTGATCACGCTGGGTGCGGATGTCAATGCTGCGGACTGCAAGGGGCAGACAGCCCTACATGTCGCTGGAACCTATGGATTTTATGAGGTCCTCAGAGTAAGTGCAAGAAACAACTTCTGTAGACAAGTTCTATAAAAAAAATGTGAATATACACTATAAAAATCTAATTTGTTTCATCATTTTAGGCCAATTTGTATTCTGCTACATATTTTTTGGTGAAAAAAAAAATCCCAATAAGTAAATATTGATTGGTTTGCGCAAAAGTTATTGCGTCTACAGACTAGGGGAAAGATTTATGTAATTTTTATTTAATTTTTTTTTTTTTACTAGTAATGGCAGCGATCAGCGATTTTTAGCAGATAAGACACCTAATTGACATTTATGACACTTTTGGGGGGACCAGTGACATTACTACAGTAATCAGTGCTAAAAATATGCACTGTCACTGTAATAATGAGACTGGCAGGAAAGGGGGTTGTCATCAAGGTCGATCAAAGGGATAAATGTGTCCCTAGGGGGGTGCTTTCTAACTGTGGGGGGATGGGCTTATGGAATCAATTAGTGATCGACCGATATTGTTTTTACCGATATTTTGGTCATGGGATATCGGTATCGGTCGATATTTTCGGACATGTAAAAAAAATTGTTATTTTTTATTTTCCAAAGGTGCTCCTTGTGGAGGGATCTGGGGGTCTAAAAGACCCCACACCTCTCCTCGGCACCGAAAAGCATTCAAAACGCCAAGTTTGGCTGTTTTGAATGCTGTCATTTTTTTTTAATTTGGCGCCAAGTACCCGGAAGTGATGTCATGACATCACTTCCAGGTTTTTTACATGGAGACCGATCAGAGCCGAATGCGGCTTTGATTGGGTATTCTCTCCAACGGCGGTGGAGGTAGGATGCCCGGGTCTCCCGGTGGGGTGGAAGACCTGGGAGAGCCGCGGGAGGGGGGGGGACGTGCCCATCAGTGCAGCCTAAAAGTGCCCATCAGTGAAAGAGAAAAATTACCTGTTTGCAAAATTTTATAGTGAAATGATTGTCAGTGCAGCCCAATCAGTGAGGACTGTCAGTGCCCACCAGTGCCGCCTATTGGTGCCATCTATCAGTACCCATCAGTGCCGCCTATCACTGCATATCAGTGCCCCCTATCAGTGCCCATCATTGCCGCCTGTCAGTGCCAATAAGTGCCCATAAATGCTGCCTATTAGTGTTTATCAGTGCCGCCTATCAGTGCCCATCAGTGCTGCATATTTACTCCTCCTCATCAGTTCCCACCAGTGCCGCCTCATCAGTGCCCATCAGTGCAGCCTATCAATGCCCATCAGTGACCCCTATCACTGCACATCAGTGCCACCTATCAGTACCCATCAGTGACCCCTATCACTGCACATCAGTCCCACCTATTAGTGCCCACCATTGCCGCCTATCAGTACCCATCAGTGACCCCTATCACTGCACATCAGTCACACCTATTAGTGCCCACCATTGCCGCCTATTAGTACCCATAAGTGCCCATAAATGCTGCCTATCAGTGTCCATCAGTGCCACCTATCAGTACCCATCAGTGCTGCATATTCGCTCCTCCTCATCAATTTCCACCAGTGCCGCCTCATCAGTGCCCATTGGTGCAGCCTATCAGTGCCCATCAGTGCCGCCTCATCAATGCCTATCAGTGCAGCAGCCTATCAGTGCCCATCAGTGCAACCTAAAAGTGGCCATCAGTGTAGCTTCAACAGCGCACATCAGTGAAAGAGAAAAATTACCTGTTTTCAAAATTTTATAAAAACTAGAAAAAGTTTTTTTTTTTCAAAAATGTATTTATTTTTATAATCAAAAAATTAAAAACTCAGTGGTGAATAAATATCACCAAAAGAAGGCTCTATTTGTGTGGAAATAATAATAAAAATTTTGTTTGAGTACAGTGATGGATGACCGTGCAATTGTCATTCAAAGTGCGACAGCGCTGAAAGCTGAAAATTGTCCTGGGCAGGAAGGGGGTGAAAGTGCCCGGTAGGCAAATGGTGCAAATTCATAGCTCGCATTCCTAATAGGGTCAAAATGAGAACATGTCCTGCCTGCTATTCCCTCTATTTCATCGAAATTTTGTTTTAGGTTTTCCTGGCTCTTTCACATCAGAAGAACCTTGACGTAGAAGCCAGAAATTATGATGGTGAGTCGAGCAAGGGTATTAATTTCTAAAATGTGGTTAACCAGTGGCTGGTCATATTTCATCAGGCCCAGACTGGGCATAGGGCAAACCAGGCATTTGCCCAGACTGGGCATAAGCCACGCCTGGATAGGAGTGGCGGCGGGGGTGGTATATAGAGGAACCAATCCCTCCATTTCCCTCCTGCCGCTGCTGAATGCCCGTTTTTCCTCCTCGGCAGCAGGAGAGATGTGGGCAGATCATATATGCCACCCCTACCCCCCCCCTTCCTATCCATCTTCTTTCTGCTGCCCCTGGGCTCCTGTCCCTCCTCCTGGTCCCACGTGTGTACTCTCCTGGCACCCCCTCCTCCCATGACATATTTACAGACCCTTTCTCCGATCTCCATCCTGAGAGATCCCCCACAGCAGCCTGAGGCAGAGAGTAGGGGGAACCCAGCAGTGCTGAGGGGGATCTGTCAGGATGAAGAGCAGGGATGGGGTTGGTAAATATTTTTTTTACCGGCTCCTTCCTTGTCTAAATGGACAGTCAGTGATCAGTACCAATCACTGACTTTGTCCATTCATAACTGAGGCTTCAGTTTGTGAATGAACAGAAAACCTCTGTACAGAGCTATTCCTGTTCATTCATTCTGTGCTGCTGAGGCTGCTGGGATGGAGATTGAGGGCAAGGTCCTCAATCTCCTTTCCCTGTCTCAAAGGTGAGATGTCAGAGGTCTGTTTAGACCCCTGACATCTCACCAAAGCCCCTCAAACAAGGCTCTTAAAAAAAATGTAAAAAATAATAAAAAAATAAAACTGTAAAATAAATAAATAAAATAAAATGGTAAAAAAATGTTTAAAAAAATCTAAAAATAAAAAACGACTGAAAGCAATGACAGAACTACCAGGATCACAAAGGTTTCATTTGACACCGTGTCCTGGCTCCAAGGGCTCGAGGCTGCACAGTCTAAAATGCCCGGGCCTATTTTTTATCCTAGTCCAGACCTGTATTTAATCCAACGTTTGCAAGAGAAATTGTCATGATCGGGAGTCAGGCTCGAAGACCAGTAGCTATAGCAGCTTACACAGGAACCAGCTGGATAGGAACACAGGCAGGTCACCCTGGCAGATGACGCAGGCTCACCTGAGGTGCAGAATCTAAGTACTAACCGGTGTTCACCAGCGCTCCTGATGGTGGAGATGGATTTTGCTGCATGTTAGTACCAGGTCGGGGTCCTCAGGATCCCCCCACCAGGAGGTGAGCAAGCCAGGGTCCAGTAGCAGATAAAGCAGGTTGGGATCAAGCAGAAGCATAGTCTAGGAATAGCCAAAGGTCGGTAATGAGTAGTTTCAGGTTGGAATTAGGCAGAAGAGTAGTTGAGGAACAAGCCAAGTGTCGATAACGAATGGCAGCGAAGATATGGATGGCAGCAGGAGAGACAAGCGAGATATTGGCTGGTGAAGGCACAATATTCTGGCAAACAGGAAGTGAAGAGACATTGCTTAAATCAAGAGGTTAATGGGAGGAGCAAAGGGTTCAAGGTTCAAGGCAATTAAGATTCACAGCAGGATCATTCAAGGATTTGTCCAGGGAGCTGTCCAGCATTCCAGGTGGTTCAGCAAGTAGAGTCATTGCCAGGCACAGTGGAGGTCCCAGGTTCAAGTTCGGGTCCTGACAGACATATCATTCTATGGTGACTCTCCAGTGTTTGCAAGGGATGTAGGTGCTCATCTCTGCTGGCCGGTCAGCAATCGTTTTCTTTTCTTAGTTGGATGAAGGAGGGTATCTAAAAAAGGACATTGCAAGAGGTGAACTTTAACTCAAGCCGTAACATTGTATGGATGGGCTGTGGAAGGGTTACAGCTCCTGCCACTTTCCTATTGCTGTGCAATTGCCAGAACAGGAAGTAGAGGGACAAAAACAGCAACAAAAAAACTAAAAGGAGTTCTGAACCTTCAACCATCTACCTGAAAAAATGTGCCTGGTGTCCTGCTTGACCTGTATGAAATTCTAGAGGTAACTTTGCATGTTTTCTGTTCCTTCTAGGTCTGACTCCACTTCATTGTGCTGTTATAGCTCAGAATAACGCCTTCAAGAGCAAAAACAGCCAAAACACTTCCAACACCCAGCAGCAAGACCGAGTAACCATGTTATGTGTCCAGCTCCTGCTCCAGATGGGGGCCAACCTCACCAGTCAGGTACCATTCATAGCTTACCTGAATATTACTGAAAATTCAGTTAGTGGTGTGTTCCACAGATGCAGTTAGCATATTATCAGTGGCGGAACCAGGTAAAAGGTCATAGTTGCAACCGGGCCCTGGTGTTCCACCACCATGGAGGGGGCTCAAGACATCAGAAATGCAGAACATGTGAAAACATGTGAAAAGGATCCCGCAAGGCTCGGTTCACACTGCAGCGACTCCAAGTCGTGCAACTTGCTTGCATTTTCCTTTCAACTTCTTTGCGACTTTCGTGATTTAACATTACACTCTATGGCACTCACATTGCACCAAAGTCGCAGAAAAGTAGTAAATGACACCCATTGAAATAAATGTGTTTTGACTTGTCATGCAACTTTATGGGGGAGATTTACTTAAACAATGAAGGGTCCCCCTGCCCTTTCCATTGGTCCCCAAGCCTTTCCCTCCGAGTCCCAGGCCCTTCTCTCTGAGCCCTCATTTTTGCCATCAATATGCAATTCTGCTTGTGCTCTCCTACCATCTATTAATGATCTTCTGCAATTAACAGATGTAAAGAAGCAAGCAAGGAGACATGTGGTGTCCTCAACATAAATATGTCCAGGGCTTTTTTTCAGCTGGAACTTGGTGGAACTCAGTTCCACCACCTCTGGCTCAGGCTCTCTGCTCCCTGCTCACCACTATCACTTGTAAACACAGAAGTCCGGCTTCTGTGTTTACCAGTGACAGCTTGTCTTCCAACGGCTCCCCCAGATCTGATATTCTGAGTGGCTCCCACTGAGTGCAGGACAGGAACAGGGGAGATGCAGGTGCCCGGGGTGCAATGTAGATGCTTACACCCTCACTGGATAATCTCTCCGAGTGTGAGAGAGACGAGCTAAATGCATTGTGCAAGAGTTCTAGAGCCGACTGGGTTCTTCAGCCTAATATAGCAACAAAAGTAAGACATGTGGAAGATAGTGGGGCTTTTAAAGAGGTTGGGAGAAGATGGAGCAGCGGAGAGGGGGTTGCATGCAGAGGTCAGATCTGAAGAGGGGTGAAAACGAGATTTGGATTGAAGTGCAGAGATAAGCAGCTGTGGAAGAAGGCTGAACTCTGTATTGTGTGTTTAGTGCACCCCTAAACTCTACACTATGTACGTAATGCACTCCCAAACTCTGCACTCTGTGCGTAACCCCCCCCCCAAACTCTGCACTCTGTGCGTAACCCCCCCCCCCCAAACTCTTCACTCTGTGTGCAAACTCTGCACTCTGTGCGTAACCCCCCCCCCCCCAAACTCTGCACTCTGTGCGTAATACACTCCTTATATTCAATGCCCCTTTAACCACTTAAGCCCCGGAGGATTTTCCTGCTCAAAGACCAGGGCCTATTTTGCGATTCGGCACTGCGTGATTTTAACGAACAATTGCGCGGTCGTGCGACGCTGTACCCAAATGAAATTGACGTCCTTTTTTTCCCACAAACAGAGCTTTCTTTTGGTGGCATTTGATCACCTGTGCGATTTTTTCTTTTTGCGCTATAAACAAAAAAAGAGCGACAATTTTGAAAAAAATAACAATATTTTTCAAATTTTTTTTATATGAAATTCCCCCCAAAAAATGTAAAAATCTTAATTTTTTAACATTTTAGGCCAATTTGTTTTCTGCTACCTATGTTTGGTTAACAAAATCGCAATAAGCGTATTTTCATTGGTTTGCTAAAAAGTTATTGCGTTTATTAACTAAGGGAAAGATTTATGTAATTTTTATTGTTTTTTTAACTAGTAATGGCGGCGATCTGCGATTTTTTTTAGCGGGACTGCGACATTGCGGCGGACAGATCGGACCCTTGACTGACATTTTTGACACTTTTGGGAGTACCAGTGGCATTACTACAGTAATCAGTGATATACATATGCACTGTTACTGTACAAATGACACTGGCAGGGAAGGGGTTAACTTTATTAGTGATCAAGGGGTTAAGTGTGTCCCTAGGGGCGTGCTTCTTACTGTAAAGGGGCGTGGATAGTGATGTAACCACAGAGACATACGATCCTACATAGCAGGATCGTATGATCTCTGCAGTTACACCAGGGAGAATGACAGACGGCTTTGTTTACATCAGCCGCCTGCCTTTCTCCCTCTCCAGCGGGAGATCGCGGGTGACCGGCGGACATCGGGGCTGCCGGTCACTCGCGCGGACATGTCAGGGAACGAGCGGGGGTGGGAGCGCGCCTCCGGCGGCACGCGCTCGCCCCCTAGAGGCTCGTAGGTGAGCGACGTAGCCCTACGTCGTTTTGCCTGTACGGGGCTGACTGCCGCATGTAAATAGTCGTGCGGCGGTCGGCATGCGGTTTGGAGGGTGTGTGTGTGGGGGGGGTGTTTGGGGGTTCGTGGCTGAGTTCCTGTACCTATTTTCTGAGAAAAAAGCCCTGAATATGTCATATATATCAATAGCAACGCTAACTTTCTGTTGCACAGATGGTCTCCCTCCCAACCAACCTTACACGGGGCTGATTGCCTTAGTCAATTGAATTTATATATTCCAAAAACATATAGACGCTGCTGAGTGTGTTTATAGAAAAGTCTAGGAATGTATTTGTAAGAGCCAGTTCACACTAATCCGACTCAAAGTCGCCCTGACTTTGGGCGACTTTGAAGTCGCCCGTGCAGCACGACTTCATCGCGACTTGCAAACGACTTCTCATAATAGAAGTCAATACAAGTGGCTCCCAAAAATAGTGCAGGAACCTTTTTCTAAGTCGGAGCGACTTAAGTCGCTCTGATTAGAACGGTTCCATTGCACAGCATGGAGCACTACCAAGTCGCCTGACAAGTCGGATTAGTGTGAATTGGCTCTTAAAGTAAAGCTGTAATTTTGAAATGAAACAATATATCAGTTTAAGGGGAAAAAAATTGAATTGATCCCAAAAAAGTGGAGTTCTCATTGGAAGTATAATGGGCCTCTATGGAGGTCCTCCTGTCAGGTGCTGGTGAAGCTAAAAATTAATTATGGCTTTCTTGAACAGGAAATTAAAAGCAATAAAACGGTCCTCCACCTATCTGTCCAGGCCGGCAACATCCCCCTGGTGAAATTCTTCCTTCAGATGCCCCACATTGACCTAACCATGTTCATCAACATGAAGGTGAGTCAGGCTATTGGTGGGGTGGGTTTGGCCTTACATAACCCTGTCTGTCACTTCCACAACTGACTGCATTGTGTTTCCCGTCCTCTCCTGTAGGCTCATGGAAACACGGTGTTGCACATGGCTGCTGCGTTGCCTCCTAACCCTTCCACTGAGTACCTAATCCAGCGCCTGCTCTTCCATGGCGGCGATCCGAGTGTGCGCAATCTGGAGAATGACCAACCGGCTCATCTGGTGCCTCTGGGGGAATTATCAGAACAAGTAAGTACATTGCTGAGAGTGGACCTGGGCAAAGAAGCCACTCTTCCGCTAGGCTTACTGAGCAATTATTAGCAGCTAATCAGAACAAGGGAAGGAAGGAAGGAAGGAAGGAAGGAAGGAAGGAAGGAAGGAAGGAAGGAAGGAAGGAAGGAAGGAAGGAAGGAAGGAAGGAAGGAAGGAAGGAAGGAAGGAAGGAAGGAAAAACAAAGACACAAATTTGTTGAATATTAAGTGCTCTGTGGACTTGGACAAAGAAGCCACTCTTCCGCTAGGCTTACTGAGCAATTATTAGCAGCTAATCAGAACGATGGAGGGAAGGAAGGAAGGAGGGAGCGAAGGAAGGAAGGAAGGAAGGAAGGAAGGAAGGAGGGAAGGAAGGAAAAACAAAGACACAAATTTGATGAATAACAAGTGCTCTGTGGACTTGGACAAAGAAGCCACTCTTCCGCTAGTCTTTCTGAGCAATTATTAGCAGCTAATCAGAACGATGGAGGGAAGGAAGGAAGGAGGGAGGGAGGGAAGGAAGGAAGGAAGGAAGGAAGGAAGGAAGGAAGGAAGGAAGGAAGGAAGGAAGGAAGGAAGGAAGGAAGGAAGGAAGGAAGGAAGGAAGGAAGGAAGGAAGGAAAGAAAAACAAAGACACAAATTTGATGAATAACAAGTGCTCTGTGGACTTGGACAAAGAAGCCACTCTTCCGCTAGTCTTTCTGAGCAATTATTAGCAGCTAATCAGAACGATGGAGGGAAGGAAGGAAGGAGGGAGGGAGGGAAGGAAGGAAGGAAGGAAGGAAGGAAGGAAGGAAGGAAGGAAGGAAGGAAGGAAGGAAGGAAGGAAGGAAGGAAGGAAGGAAGGAAGGAAGGAAGGAAAGAAAAACAAAGACACAAATTTGATGAATAACAAGTGCTCTGTGGACTTGGACAAAGAAGCCACTCTTCCGCTAGGCTTACTGGGCAATTATTAGCAGCTAATTATAACGATGGAGGGAAGGAAGGAGGAAGGAGGAAGGAAGGAAGGAAGGAAGGAGGAAGGAAGGAAGGAAGGAAGGAAGGAAGGAAGGAAGGAAGGAAGGAAGGAAGGAAGGAAGGAAGGAAGGAAGGAAGGAAGGAAGGAAGGAAGGAAGGAAAGAAAAACAAAGACACAAATTTGATGAATAACAAGTGCTCTGTGGACTTGGACAAAGAAGCCACTCTTCCGCTAGGCTTACTGAGCAATTATTAGCAGCTAATCAGAATGATGGATGGAAAGAAGGAAGGAAAAACAAAGACACATTTGTTGAATACCAAGTGTTCTGTGGTCTGGGGCTGACTGGCAATTTTTGGCCCAGGGGGCAGTTACAACCCAGAGGCCCATGGTGCAGCAACTCGGCCCCCCTCTCCCACTCTCGCTCTTCCCTGCCTTCTCCCGATCCTCATTCCAGGCTGAAGCTCCACTCAAGGTACTCTTTGCTCACTGGGTGGGTTGGGCAACTACACTGACTCTGGGTTCCTGAACTGGCCAACAGGGGGCAGCCAGGGGCTGCAGGGGGGAGCCGGGGCTGAGAGGAGAGCCTCCAGTGGTGTGCAGAGCTGGCTTTTGCTCGGACACGGTGTTCACCATCCATGCCAGGGGACGGCCTGCACTCTGTCCTTGTCCTCATCGTGAACCTGGTGAGACACTGGTGGGGACTTTTTACTTTCACCAGGAAGCCTTCAGGCATGTCTGCAGTGGAAGTGAAGTAGCCTTTTTACAGGGCATCGGAGCGGCCCAAGGGACAATTGTCCCCCGGCCTAGTCCGCCCCTGTCTGTGGTCCATTCAGATAGAGCGTATGATTGACTTAAATACACCAGCTAGGCATAAAATGTTAACACCTATGGTAAGGGAAGAGTTTGAAGGCGTATGTGGAGCCTAAGTTGGGTACACATTTCGGGAGGAATCCTTCACACACAGTATATGGTGCATGGAGGTATTTTATATTAATCTTAAGCAGGTTTCTTAGCACAACTGTTAATCAAGTCTTTGAAACTTAATACAGCGCCTCAATGAATAATCGACCATTGACAAGATATGTTACCGAAGGCTGGCTACAATCCCGTACCGGTCACCGTAGTGAATGTAGCGTTGAAGGACCATTCCTTAAACCTTCCCTGCTCACCTGGAACCCCTCCCTATATGCTGTCCTTCACAAGCGGGTTCCTATCCTTGTCCAATCACTCACCCAAAGCGTGCCAAAATTACATGATGGATTCCCTTATTTAAAGGGTTCCCTCACCCAAAATGGCCGTCATTTCTCCCAAGAATTCTTTGCCCAATCCCTTTTCAAAGCGCTGGATGGAATCCCTATTCATGTGATTTAATACAGGAAGACCACGTTTTGTTGACCTACCCAGGTGACAACTTTTTCTCCAGTGGATTGTGTCTTGCGGAGGCATCAGAAGTCTCATAGTCTAGGCACCAGGTCTGGACCTATGGAATGAGAAGATAATAGCACTGTTACATCTGTTTCCATTGGTAAAGGACCGCTAAAGGACCAATTCCCTTACAAAACCCTGCTTCCCATGCAGCAATGGCACAAGCCCCCCCTATAGGTAGGAAAGCTAACTGCACCTGCTTACATTGTGACGGTTTAGCAATGTTAAACTTTTTTTAAAAATCCATTGGCTTGCTGATTAAATGGGAAAATTGCAGCTTGGTGAAATTTTGTCTGAAAATTGGGGAAGCAAACCTTTAGTGGTGCACATAAGACGAATGTTGGCTATGAATCAGGTGACAACAGGTATCTCATGGTATCTGTTGTTGACCAGGGCTTTACATACACTATATTGTCAAAAGTGGGAATGATTGACCATTCTTCCAGAAGTGCATTTGTGAGGTCAGGCACTGATGTTGGACAAGAAGACCTGGCTCGCAGTCTTTACTCTAATTCATCCCAAAGGTGTTCTATCAGGTTGAGGTCAGGCCAGCCAAGTTCCTTCACCCCAAACTCACCCATCCATGTCTTTATAGACCTTGCTTTGTGCACTGGTCCAAATCATTTGGTGGAGGGGGGATTATGGTTTGGGGTTGTTTTTCAAGTGTTGGCCTTGGCCCCTTAGATCCAATGAAGCATACCAAGACATTTTGGACAATTTTATTCTTCCAACGTTGTGGTAACAGTTTGGCGATGGCCCCTTCCTGTTCCAACATGACCAGTGCACAAAGCAAGGTCCATACAGACATGGATGAGCGAGTTTGGGGTGGAGGAACTTAACTGGCCTGCACAGAGTCCTGACCTCAACCCCACAGAACACCTTTGGGATGAATTAGAGCTGAGACTGCGAGCCAGACCTTCCAACATCAGTGCCTGACCTCACAAATGCGCTTCTGGAAGAATGGTCAAACATTCCTATAGACACTCCTAAACCTTGTGGACGGCCTTCCCAGAAGAGTTAAAGCTGTTATAGCTGCAAAGGGCGGAGCCAACTCAATATTGAACCCTACAGACTAAGACTGGGATGCCATTAAAGTTCATGTGTGTGTAAAGGCAGGCGTCCCAATACTTTTGACAGTATAGTGTATAAAGGAGCTGACAGGTAGACTTTGAAAGTGCTCCGATTGTGTATTTTAGAGAAGAGCTGTTTTGATCGAAACCCTTGACAATATGTTCTTTCTTCTACTACACTTGTGACTTTGTGGCTCCTCTTCATTGCAGATCAAACTTTTGTTGAAAAAGAGACGCGTGACCTCATCATCCCGCAGCCATTCAGCAGCTTCCTCATAGGAACCGCACAGATCAGGGCTAATTTTATAGTCCCAAAGTTGACATCTTTCCACTGGTGGAAGAACATAGTACCTCCAACTGGTGGATCCTGAAATCCATGGTATTTTATATAGATGGTGTTATCAAGGCGCATCGGGCATTATTTATTAATACTATCAGTTAGACACATGGTCTATATACTGGTTTCCATGAAACTATTAGCAACGACCCTACAATGTGGAGCATGCCACATAATTAACGTGAGACTCAAGCTTCAAAGTAAAAAAATCAAGAAAAAAAATATATCAAGAGGAGGAAGACGTCAGTGCAGAGCTTCTCAATCAGTGCGGCAAACCATCCACATGTCCGCTTCACTTTTTTGTTGAATAATCTGCTTAGCTCGAGCAATGAGTGGAAATTCCAAGTGCAATAATCAGACCAATGGATTGAGAAGCAATAAAAGAAAAAATTATTAAGCTTAAAATTATAATTAATACCTTCAACTATAATTTATTCATAAGCTAGCCATAATTCTGAATATATCCCCTTTCCCCCACAGAGAAAAAAAATTACAATGTGATAATTCTTATTTTCTTCGACACAATTTTTTTTTTCTTTTTCAAAAAGCAGCATTTTTCCCCCCAAATTGGTGCTTAAATGGCAAAATACTGCTTTATTTAAAAAAAAAAAAATGTAGCTTAAAATTATAATTTATACTCATATATTCATAAGCTAGCTATGATTAAAAAAATATATTTTACCCCCCCCCCCCCCAAAAAAAAAGATTTACAATTTAATAAAAAATAATAAGCTAACAGATATTGTGCTGCAAAATGGGAGACCAATTGTGAATTTTCTTTAGAAATGGGGGTATAGCTTAATAAATTTGATTTTGGAATTTGATATTGACGGCAGAAATAATCACCTTACCAATATTTGCAAATATTAGCTTTAATTGCACATGTTTTTTATGGTGACATTTTTATGTAAATTCTAATGTTCGTGGGCAAAAATATTAAAGCAGCATTTCTAAATGTTCTTTTCTTGCCAAATTGGTGCTTAAACAGCAATATACTGTTTATGTAAAAAAAAAAAAAATAATAATTAAGCCTAGAATTTTAAGTAATATTAATTAATATTTATTAATAATTAATTATAATTACAATGGCTAGCTTATGAATAATTATAATTTATTCATAAGCTAGCCATAATTATTGTCCCCCCCCACCCGCCCAAAAAAAAAGAATTAAAATGTAATAATAAAAAATAAATAAATATATATATATATATATATATACATATATATATATATATATATATATATATATATATATATATATAGCATTTTAAATGTTATTTTTTTGCCAAATTGGTGCTTAAACAACAAAATACTGTTTATGTAAAAAAATATATACATTTAGCTTAGACTTATAAGTAATAATAATAATTATTATTAATGTTTATTATTAATAAAAATAATAGTAATTATAATTATAATGGCTAGCTTATGAAAAATTATAATTTATTCATAAGCTAGCCATGATTCTAAATATATTTTACCCCCCCCCCAAAAAAAAGAATTACAATGTAATAAAAAATAATAAGCTAATAGATATCGTGCTGTAAAAGGGAAGACCAATTGTGAAACTTTTAGAAATGGGAGTATAGCTTAATAAATTTGACTTTGGAAATTAATATTGATAGCAGAACCCCATTAGATCTATGTAATTGTTTTTATTACAATTAC
>NC_138779.1:216703349-216855849 GCF_965119305.1 Pelophylax lessonae | reverse complement strand
AACTGGGTGGGCTCTGCTCCTCGAGCCCACCCTTTTTTTAAGCCTATTAGAGGCTCCGGATCTAATCACGTGCTTCAAAAAAAAAAATATCCGCTATTGGAATCCATGCATCTGGCGCCCTGCATGTAGATTAGGGGGCCGGATGTATGGATAGGGGGCGCCCCCTAATGGACGGGCCGCCACTGGTACACATACCTTTCTAACAAAGAATAACAGAGGACAAGAAACTCTAAGATTTTGTTTTTTGTTTTTTACTACAATGGTAGACTTTATTCTCACTGTTCTGGGGCCTCAATATCTATGGTTCCCAATACAATGTAATGCATTAAGAAAAATATGGTCATTTAAGATTTGAAAATCTGCCATCATCTTACAACAAATTACGAAAAAAACATTTTATTTATAACATGCAAGGAATTCAAATTTTGCCATCCAAATCAATAACTTTGGCAGTGGCTGTGGCTTTGATGGGCATATTACAAACAATAGTAAAGGGAAAAAACCTTAATATAATTAAAAGAGGCAAAACACAATTAAATAACATTTACAGGTACTGTCAACAAATTATTGAAGAGAAAATACAAAGAATATTTGCTTAGTTCCCTATAAAAGAGATAAGTTACTTTTTATAAAATTTTGGCTAATATATTGGTTATATATTGGTGGATTTAGCAGTTCAGGCTACAAAGATGAGATGGTTGAAAGATACAACTGCTGCGTGATTGTTCTTTGGAAAGATCATGACATTGACATGTAGAATGATTTGGCTGAACATGCCTGTTTATTTTTTGAACCAACAGTCCTCCATTACACCATTGTAAAGTCAGAATGTCTAATCCACATCTTCATTCCAAAGTGTTAAATCCATTGGTTTAGTATCCTCGTTAGAGTAACCCCTCCATGAAGGTCTTCTTGAAGGTCGGCTGGCCAACAATTATCTATAGAGGCTCCAGTTTGACTCATAGTTCCAGGGTTGTCTCCAGTATGGACTGTTAACTTTTCCACCAAATTGAAATCATGCAGGCACACGTAACGGGTTGTTCCTATGGCTTGCTCATTATTTATACCCTGTTTTACTAAAATGTTCCTGTACGGCTTACAAGTTGTTTAGAATCCCCTCAATAACTCTCCTTAGGTCACACCAAGTGTCCCTGTCCCCCATAGGGTGTCTCATATGTTGCAGGTGACGCCGTGTAAGCTTCGTCGTAAACTCTGGTTGGCTCCTGGGACCCTTCCCATGGTGCCTCTCTTCTTTGACTGGCCTGTTGGATTTGGGTAAAAAAGGCAGGAGATCCAGAATTAGTGGTCATACTTACATGAATGTGTGTTTGTTGAATTGCTTGAGATCCAGGGACTAACCGTAACTCCAGGTGGCCATCTTGACCTGGAAGATGGGGGGTAAACTCCTTGTACCTCCTCATACTCATGGACATCAGGGTCCCCATACCAGTCCTCATATCCAGCGTCTAGAACAATGACAGGACAGGCAAATGTGACATCATCACACAACTGGTTGGATGCTTTGGGTCATTGTTCTCTATTATTGTATGATCAATGCGGGTTTTTAAGGAGATCTTCACTAAGCACTATTTATAACCTCACGGGTTAATATGCTCCCACCATGCTACAGAAAACCATTGTTCAGTTCAGACCAGAACTTCCTGTATTGATGACAACCACTCTCCTTATTCTAATTCTCCCCATTAGGAACTCAGATGGTAATAAAAACCTGAAAAGATGTAAATTCGTCCCGACTCTACCTAAACTAGAGTGGGTAGGGCAGGGATCCTCAAACTACGGCCCTCCAGCTGTTGCGGGACTACACATCCCATGAAGCATTGTAAAACTCTGACATTCACAGACATGACGAGGCATGATGGGAAATGTAGTTCCTGAACAACTGGAGGGCCATGGTTTGAAGAGCCCTAAGGTAGGGAATGAAAAGAGTGTGGATAGGTTAGAACCTATAACAATTTCTATGGTCCTTGAAGACCCCTGGGGTAGGGAATGAAAAGAGTGTGGATGGGTTAGAACCTATAATAATTTCTATGGTCCTTTGTGGCCATCCTGGGGAGAAGACCAGGACAGTAAAACTCTGACATTCACAGACATGACTAGGCATGATGGGAAATGTAGTTCCTGAACAACTGGAGGGCCGTAGTTTGAAGAGCCCTGGGGTAGGGAATGAAAAGAGTGTGGATGGGTTAGAACCTATAACAATTTCTATGGTCCTTGAAGACCCCTGGGGTAGGGAATGAAAAGAGTGTGGATGGGTTAGAACCTATAACAATTTCTATGGTCCTTGAAGACCCCTGGGGTAGGGAATGAAAAGAGTGTGGATGGGTTAGAACCTATAACAATTTCTATGGTCCTTGAAGACCCCTGGGGTAGGGAATGAAAAGAGTGTGGATGGGTTAGAACCTATAACAATTTCTATGGTCCTTTGTGGCCATCCTGGGGAGAAGACCAGGACAGTAAATGGTGGGGGGGGGGGGGGGGGTTTAAAACTCTTTTTTAGTAGGGTAGAGGAAGGCAAGTTCCAACCAAAACTTCCTGTTCAGATGAAAACCACTCCCTTATTTCTTTTATGGGCACCACATAAACAGAAAATGATGAAGAATCTCTCTATTAAGGTCACAGATGGAAACAAAAACCTGAAAAAAATGTAAATTCTTCCTGCCCTCATACAAGTAGGTGGAGAAAAAAAATAAAGTGTATAAGAGTTATAACCTCTGCCAATGGTATGGCCTTTTGTGGCCTTGCTGGGAGGAAGACAAGGAAATTAGGGAAAATCACTAAAGAGAGTACATAGACACCAATAACAATTATTTTTCAGTAGAGTAGAGGAAGACAAGAACTTCTGTCCTATTTTTACGGCAGCCTATGTACCTGCTGGAAATTTTCCCTTACTTCCTGTATGAGTGGCAATTTTGTCACAGGAAGTGAGAGGAAATCTCATCAAGAGACCTCAGACAGAGGCTTACCATTCCGGCAGCTTTCAACATACTCTCCGGCTTCAATAATTCTCTTGAAAAATGTCACGGATTGATATATAAAGCATTGCTCAGAGGATCAGCCAACTTCCCGTTAACCCATATTAGTAGCTATGATCGTACTCACCTGTCCAGTCCTGGAAACGGGGATCTCCTCTCTCGACGCTCTCATAGTGAGGGGAGAGGGATGGCTGGTAGTCTCGTGTAGGATAGTAGTAGAGTCCACTCTCTGATGCGCTGTCCTGAAGATGACCATGAAGACCAGGTCAGAAAACTCTTGCATAGCCCCCATCACACCCCCACACCCACCCACACCCACACCCCCACACACCAACAGTCCATCTCACCTGGTATACGCTAGACCCGGTTTCAGATCCGCTGTCAATCAGCAAGGTCTTCTTGGCATGAGTGTTAATCAGTTCTCCATCTCCGTACTCATTGAGGGCACCTTTGGGCATGCTGCGCAACAAGTAAGAATTTGTTATAACGAAACCTTCATTATAAGAAATTAGTTCTGAGAAATATATGAGAACCAATACTATGGCTTCACTAAGTCACTGCGTCACAGAGTAATATCAGTACTCCAAATCTGCATCTTTAGTCCATAACTCAGAAGGTTTTGAAGCCATTGGAACAGTACGAACATGCTACACAACAATTAGGAATTCGTTATGATGGAACCTTCATTAATGGAAATTAGTTCTGAGAAATTTATGAGGATCAATTTAGTCAATTTGCCCGATGGCTTCAATCATGTCTAAGTCACTGCAGATAAGTCCGAGTGATATCAGAGCTCCACATCTGTATCTTTAGTCCATAACTCAAAAGGTATTGAAGCCAGTGGATCAGCATGGGAGTCAACTAATAAAAGGAGGTCAACAATGACAGCCTTCATATTCCTCCCAGTGAAGGTTTCTCTTAAAGTGGTTTGATAGGTAAGCAATGATATTGTGTCACATAGGCCTGACGGAGAGAGAGGAGAATACAGCTCAGTACTAGGGATCACTTGTTGACCAGTTAGTGACACCAAGGCCAGCCAATAGAATGTGGGTATTGAAGCCATTGGATCAGTACGAGCATGCTACACTACAATTAAGAAATCGTTATAACAGAACCTTCATTAATGGAAATGAAGTCCAAAAAACATATGTAGACCAATACAGTCAAATTGATCAGATGGCTTCATGTCTAAGTCACTGGAGGATAAGTCCGAGTGATATCAGAGCTCCACATCTGCATCTTTAGTCCATAACTCAAAGGGTATTGAAGCCACTGGATCAGCATGGGAGTCAACTAATAAAAGGAGGTCAACAATGACAGCCTTCATATTCCTCCCAGTGAAAGTTTCTCTTAAAGTGGTTTGATAGGTAAGCAATGATACGGTGTCACATAGGCATGACGGAGAGAGAGGAGAATACAGCTCAGTACTAGGAATCACTTGTTGACCAGTTAGTGACACCAAGGCCAGCCAATAGAATGTAGGTAGAGGTACTGAAGCCCCCCAAATTTTTTTTTTTTAACTTATATTGGCAGAGGTGCCCAAGTATAAAGAATGTACTAAACAGCTGCTTCTTCGCAAAGTTGATATTTATTGGCAACCCAATCACACTAAAAAAACTTGGTCAACGCGTTTCATGGGGTTACACTGGCCACTTTCTCAAAATGGCTGACCAGTGAGTGACACCAAGGCCAGCGAGTAGATTGTGGGTAGTGGCTTTGAAATATTTTTAGGAAATTATGGCAGCAGAGGCACCCAAGTTTAATGGATGTACCAAAAAGCTACTTCTTCATAAAGCTGATATTTATTGGTCACCCAATCACATTAAAAACACAGTCAACGGGTTTTGTGGTTCTACATTGGCCACTTCCTCAGGACGGTCTATGAGACACTCAGTACTAGGTTATGTTGACCAGTGAGTAACACCAAGGCCAGTCAACAGAGTGTGGGTAAAGGTTTTGAAGCCCCAAAAATATTTTTGGGAAATTATGTCAGCAGAGGTGCCCAAGTTTAAATGTACTAGAAGCTGTTTCTTCATTAAGGTAAAATTTACTGGTCACACAATCACAATAAAAAACTCCATTAACACGTTTCATGGGGCTACACTGGCCACTTCCTCAGGATGGTGTCTGAGGCACTCAGTAGAAGCGGTGCCAAAGCCAGCCAATCAAGTGTGGGAATGCTCTTCAGATACTATACTAAGAATGATATATAGTAATGAGCACAAGGCAAGAAGGGGATATGTCTTAATCTTAGGAGCCTCAGTGATGGGACACAGAAGCCAGCCAGTATTATGTGAGGGGGAGGAGGAAAGTACATGCTACCTGTGCATTCTGTGTTTATTCCTCTCACATGGGAACACAACACACATGGGGCACATAATGTAAATAAATAAAAATAAAGATTTTTGCCACAACTCGAGACCTTACCTGTCGTCTTTCTTTACAGCATCTCCTGTGAAGGACACAGGGCAAGAAGGTTAGACCATATTATATAAAAAATATATAATATAAAAAAATAATATATTGTAATATAATAGAATTTAATGTAGCAATGTCCCCTAGAGGACTGCTGAGAATTGCACTTTCTGGATTCCCCTGGGTTACCCGTAGCAACAGTCTGTTGAAACTTATCACTTTAGATGCTTGGCTCAGACAATGAACAATCAAGGGGATTTGGTTTTTGTGTTTTACTTAGAACTGGGATAGGAGAAGGGATAAGTGGGATACTCCAACTATGAACTATGCACAAATCTGAGGACAACTAGCTCTAGTGTGTGGCAAGGCCGCTGCTTCACCTTGCCACTGAAGTGAAGATAAAGAATATGATCCTGATTTAGTTTCTCTTCAGGGTCCTAATTTGGCACCCCCTTTCTAACTTGTGTGTGTGCTAGCTCCTGTCCACTGACTCTCCACTGGAGTGGTCCCCTTCCTGGGCAGACCCCTGGCAAGCTTCCCGGTACTCACAGACACTGTTTTTCCCAAGGTTTCTCTGCCTCCAACTCCACTTGTCAGCATCCACCGGACCTCCTGACTCAGCACCACACTTCTGGCTCACTAGGCCGACCACCTGTGACCACCTTCCATACAGACAGGAGGAGAGACAGCCGTCACCCTCCTCCTGGGACCTGGCTTCCCGCCCAAAGACCCGTCACATGTGCCCTTGGCTTTTATAACATATCCCAGGATGCACCACTCTTTGTGCCAACCCACTGGGATAGCTACAAAAGCCCGTGTGTCACTGGCTGGGTTTCCTCCACTGTCCAACAGGTCCCCCTATTTGATACAGTGGGTGCACTCCCTCAGCTCAAATGAATCACACATGGACTCATGCAACAGGCCTAACTACTGATCAGGCTCCCCTGATAAGCAGATGGAGCAGACTATAGTTTACCTACTGCTCCCCTGTTAAGCAGGCAGAGCAAACTTATCTTCCCTAACTAGCACCAATCTAGGAGGGTGCTACAATAATATAATATAATATAATATAATATAATATAATATAATATAATATAATATAATATAATATAATATAATATAATATATACATACATAATAATACATAATATATACATAATATAATAAAACACACAGATAGATAGATAGATAGATAGATAGATAGATAGATAGATAGATAGATAGATAGATAGATAGATAGATAGATAGATAGATAGATAGATAGATAGATCTGCTGTTACACCAATATGTAAAATATAATATAATGAATAGTCGTGGTAATGTCATTATAATTGGTTTATACTGCCATCTTGTGGTTGTTTCGGTTGTTGCACTAGCTTTCTGTCATTCCCTTCTGTGTTCCTTCCTGCCTCCTCCCACCTGTGATGTACTTCCTCTTCCTGCTTCTTTATGCTTGTGGAAATAGAGATGGCCACATTTGTCTAGGCCTTCATACAATCTGCTCGCATCCAGGAACACATTACCACGTTTTGACCTGCAGATACCATTTTTCAATCATCTGCCACATTTTGTTGTCTGCTATACCTACTCCTTGCAATAAAACCTATGTGGATGGAAAGAAACAGTGTCTGGTGAGTTCAGCTATCTGATAATGATTGTCCTCGGTGATTGCATCTGCTTATACAGGCCAGGAATAGGTCTCAGCAAGGCAGCAAGGGATAAGTCACTATTTAAACATTTGGAGTCAGAATAATATATATATATATATATATATTATATATATATTATTAGAGATATATATATATATCTATATATATATATATATAGATATATATATCTATAGATATAAAAGAATGTTTAATGGGAAAGCAGTTTATCTGAAAACTATTAATAAAACTGTTAGTGTTGACAAAGACAAAAAAAAAAAACAGACGCATTAGATACACATTACTGGATGCACATTTCCTGCTGCATTTTTGACACCCATGTTGAGGTGTTTACCTTCCTTTGTCCTCATTCTGTGTCTCCTCACCAAACAGCAGACAAGACCTGCATTGGATATGATAATCAGAGCCCCGCCTCCTCCCATTGCAGCAAACAAATATGGCGTCCATGCAAAGGCATCTGGGTAGACACAGAAAAATTCACATTTGTGGCCCCTTACTGTAAGTAGCATTTTTGGCAATTAAATATTGGCTTTAGTTCACTTCTCAGTCCTTAAGTAAGAAAAAAAATTAGGAATTTATGAATTCCTGAAATGCCTCTTTAGATAAAATTGCTGCATGCCAGATGCAAGTTGAAATCAGGCTGGTAGTGTGTAATCTGGTAAGTGGGCTTAATAGAGACAGAAACTTACATTGGATGTTCACATTTTGGGGACAATCAGTTTTGGTTCATGAAGAATGGGAAGCAATGGCACAGGGACTGCATAAATGTAGGCTCTGTTAGGAAATCTCAAGGATAAGTGCGTTACACGTTATTTAGCTGGTAAATCAAATTGAATATATCTGTTTCAATTCCTTTAGAGCTGTTTGACAGGAGTTTCTGTTTTCAGAGTCAATGGCTCTAAAAGTCATTAAGCTTAGTCTCTGCTCCCCCCCCCCCCCCCCCACAGTCACATATGGTCGCCGATCCTATCTTGGTCTCTCACCTGCCTGTGGTGCAGCCGGTGTTGCCTCTGGTTTCGGGGTCTCTGGTTGGAGGTCCTCTGAAAGGAGAATAACACAAACCTTCTTTATCGTTAAATTGGTCAGAAAAGGTTTCAATTTATATATTGTCGATCAAAATCTAACTGCCAAACCGTTTTTAAAAAAAATCTCATCTCAGAATACAGCTCTTCAGGGGAGTGACCTAGCGGTCTGAGAGGAAGTTGTGGGAGTTAATATATCAGGTCATTCAATAACAGACTGAGTGGTTGGGTAAAGAAAAAAACAAGAATACTTTTCAAGCAGATCTGCCTGCAAAGAGCACCATTAACCTGAAGCCACTTACTCACTGGCCTTGACAGAAATCTAGCTAGTGAAACATCTTGATGGAGAATAGCACAGACCCCAGTAATTGTTCATTTGGTCAAAAATCTTGTCTACGCTTGATAGCCTTTCCATTTTGTATGTTGAAAGTCAAAGTTTAATCATCAAACCTTTTCAAAAATAATAATCCTCTCAGAATATGTCTCCTCGGGGGTGTGGCTTAGCGGTCAAGGAGGAGAATAAAATTGTGAGTGGCGATATAGAAGGTCATTAAGTGACAGTCTGAGCAACTGGGTAAAAGAACACCTTCCAAGCAAATTTACCTGTAGGGAAGAACACTTCCACCCACAATTTTATCCTCCTCCTTCACCACTGGGTCACACCCCCGTGGAGACGTGTTCTAAGAGGACTATTGTTTTCAAAAAGGTTTGATGATTAAACTTTGACCTTCAACTTACAGAATTAAAAGACTGTCAAGTGTAGACCAGTCTGACCAATTTAACCAATACTGGCGCCTGTGGTATTCTCCTTCCAGATGATTTGTCAGTTGTCCCAAGTTGTCAAAGGCAGTGGCTTCAGGTTCATTTTTTTAAAAACTTGGGACAACTGACAAATCATCTGGAAGGAGAATACCACAGGCGCCAGTATTGGTTAAATTGATCAGACTGGTCTACACTTGACAGTCCTTTTATTCTGTAAGTTAAAGGTCAAAGTTTAATCATCAAACCTTTCTGAAAACAATAGTCCTCTTAGAACACGTCTCCTCGGGGGTGTGACCCAGTGGTGAAGGAGGAGGATAAAATTGTGGGTGGAAGTGTTTCAGGTCATTAAGTGCATAATTGAGCGTTTAGGTAAAGAAAAAAACAAGAACACCTTCCAAGCAGATCTGCCTGTAGGGAAGAAGGCTTAGACAAATTGGGACAACCAACAAATGATCTTTATGGAGACTAACATCCTTGGGGGTGTGACCTAGTGACCAAGGAGGAGAATTAAACTTTGGGTGGCAATGTATGTCAGAAAGACACCCCATTTCCCCCCTATTTTTGAGGTCTTAAAGTCGAAAATCAAGTAACGATTCAACAGGAAACATCTTCCAAGCACATCTACCTGTACTGAAGACTACCATTTAGCCTGAGGTCACCCCTTGCTGTCTATGACACAGATAGCTAGCCAATCATAAAGTTTCTCACATGGTGGTCATCCTCCCAGGAGGAACTGCTTAGAAGGTGGTCTCCGCTATATGTTTACCCAGCCTTCCAATAATGTGCCCAGGGTCAGTAAAGAGAACCTGTTAAACACACAGTTATTTTTGTGCATGGATTGTGTTCTGGCAACATCAAATTTTGGTTTGCCAAAATTAGAAAGCCAATTTCGGAAAGCCAAACTTTGACAGACTGTCAGTACAGAATGTTGTCCTAGAAAAGGAAAGCATTTTGTATTAGAAACTCCTCATCCCGCTTCCATGGGTAACCTTGTGTGGTGACCGTCATGACGGCATCTCCATCTGCGTAGTCGCTGTCTCCCAACACGTTAATGGCATTGACTGAGAAATTATAGGTGGTGCTGCCCTTTAGGCCTGTAATAGAGAACACCGTGGACTGGGGTGGGAAAACATCCACATACATGTAACTGTCCACTCCGCTCCACCGATACCTGAAAGAAAAAACATGTTTGTACCATTACATGAAGGGAGGTGGGGTTCATTTGTGCTGTGACCTCTCTATTGGGTAAGAAAAAGTTCACGGACAGCTTTTCGTCGGTGACATAAGGGGGCGGGGCCTCTCGGTGATGTCACTGGGAGGCCACGCCCCTAATGGCTATATAATAAGCTGCAGAGACCGGAGACCGGCATATTCACCGGGGACAGCGTCGGAGCAGGACCGGAGGAAGAAGAAGACCAGAGGAGGCAAAAGAGCAGAAGAGCAGAAGAGCGGAGAGCAGAAGAGCGGAGGGCAGAAGAGCGGAGGGCAGAAGAGCGGAGAGGAGAAGCCCGGAGAGGAGAAGACCGGATGAATATTTTTATTAAACTTTTTCAAAATGTCTCCTGTCATTATTTACATACACTGCCTATTATGGGGTGAATGGGTAGGGGTACAATGTACCCCATACCCATTCACATAGGGAGGGGGTCCAGGAACTGGGGGGCCACCATTGTTAAAGGGGGCTTCCAGATTCCGATGAGCCCCCTGCCCGCAGACCCCCACAACCACCAGCCAGGGTTGTGGGGATGAGGCCCTTGTCCTCATCAACATGGGGGCAAGGTGCTTTGAGCTGGGGGGTGCAGAGCCCCCCCTGGCCCAAAACACCCACACCCCCCCCCCATGTTGAGGGCGTGTGTCCTGGTATGGTCCAAGGGGGGTGGGGCCGCTTGCTCGTCCCCTCCCCTTTCCTGACCTGCCGGGCTGCATGCTCGGATAAGGGTCTGGTATGGATTTTGGGGGGGACCCCACCCCGTTTTTTCGGCGTGGGGCTACCCTCAAATTCAATACCAGACCCCAAGGGCCTGGTTTGGAACCTGGGGGGGAACTCCACGCTGTTTTTTTCCCCATTTTGGCGTGGAGTTCCCCCTTAAGATTCTCACAGCGCAAGTCGCACCGCAAGTCGGATCATCCTTATCCGACTTGCGGTGCGCCTTCCATTCTAATCAATAGGCTCCCATAGGGAACCATTGATTTTGAATGGAGGCAGAAAAAACGCTGCTAAAAGCTACATGGCTAAACGTGCAATAACGCAAATGGAAAAAGCTACTGAAAGCACGTTTTTACAGCTGCTTTTTCCTGGCGTCAAGAAACAGCTTTGGAGCTCGTTTTTATGATGCCCTGTGTGCATGGAGCCTTAGGATTGTCTATTCCTGCCCACTCCTCAGTGCTCCACCTCCTCCTCCCGTGGCATTCTCCATCATATAATATACAGTAAGGATGGCCTCTTTTTATGTAATTGCCACTGCAGATAAAAGCAAATCATCACTCACCTCACTCGGAACTTCTGCTCCAGTCCTCCATCAAACCCAGCACTCCACCCCAAAGTGACAGAATTTTGCTTGAAACTGAGGACTTTCAGATCCGATGGAGGGTCCGGTCGACCTGGATAACACAAGAGGAAAAGAAAAATCTTTAAGCTGAAGTTTATCACTGTGTATCTGTGCTTTTCAATGCAATGCAGGCAGATCATGGCTGGTAGGAGGGGCTAGCAGGATGTTGTTCATAGCTTCCTGAAGACATCACAGCGCCCTGGTTAAGTAATTCTTTCAAAAGCCTAAGCCCTGATGCATGCCGTGGGATGGCTCTTGGGAGGGGTTATGCAAATATCAAAATGCCTCGATAGGTTGGTGTCAGTCTAGAGGGGTGGGTGGCCCTAGACAGGCTGAATTTGAATGCAACCCACCCACTTGTGATGCAGAGCCTCCAATGAAAGAACTGAAATCCAATGAATGAAAGAGGCAGATCAGGGACAATCAGGCTAAGGTGGGAGGAGCTAGATGATAAAAATAAATTGTAAAGCCTACCTATACATTCCCTCTAAGCTTCATAGAGACCGTTCAACATGCTACAAGGTCTCTGAGAGCAATCATATGTAGCAATAAATCATATGCAATTATACACATGCATCATATGGAGGAACATGTTATTGTTTCATACAGCTTGAGATTTGGTCTTACTAGTGCTGACGAGATGGATGGAGAAGGTGTCCAATCCGAGGGCGTTGGCCGCTGTGCAGGTGAAGATGGCGTAGTCATGAACCGCACTAACGTTAGCAATAATCAGTGTGCTGGTGTGAACCCATTGCTCATGGGACGTCTGGACGGAGTACCTACGAGAGACATCCGTGTCATGGTCATAAAAGAGACTATACAACCATCGTCAGATACTCATTGAAAGGGCAACCTTCTCAGCAACTCCGAGGAACACGTACCAAAATTAATATTTTATTTATTTTTATGGTCAGATACCTAGAAAATACAAATTACACATTTATTTTCTTAGTCTGGTAGGTATGTTATAGTGCTGAACCAATAAGGTTGGTGATATAAAAATATACAGTAGATTATGTTCTCCAAGGTATGGACCTTGGATCCTTGTTGAATGTAAGGAAATTAGATTCATAGTGAAGTTAAGGACCTTGGATCCATGGTGAAGGTATGCACCTTGGATCCATGGTGAAGGTATAGACCTTGGATCCATGGTGAAGGTATGGACCTTGGATCCATGATGAAGTTAAGGACCTTGGATCCATGGGGAAGGTATGCACCTTGGATTCATGGTGAAGACATGAACATTGGATCCATGGTAAAGGTATGCACCTTGGATCCATGGTGAAGTAATAAACCTTGGATCCATGGTGAAGGTATGGACCTTGGATCCATGATGAAGTTGAGGACCTTGGATCCATGGTGAAGGTATGGACCTTAAATCCATGATGAAGTTAAGGACCTTTGATCCATGGGGAAGGTATGCACCTTGGATCCATGGTGAAGACATGAACCTTGGATCCACGGTGAAGGTATGGACCTTGGATTCATGATGAAGTCATTTACATTGGATCCATGGTGAAGGTATAGACCTTGGAACTATGGTGAAGTTATGGACCTTGGATCCATGGTGAAAGTATGGACCTTGGATCCATGGTGAAAGTATGGACCTTGGATCCATGGTGAAGGTATGGACCTTGGATCCATGGTGAAGTCATGGACATTGGATCCATGGTGAAGGTATGGACCTTGGATCTATGGTGAAGTTATGGATCTTGAATCCATGGTGAAAGTATGGACCTTGGATAGATGGTGAAAGTATGGACCTTGGATCCATGGTGAAGGTATGGACCTTGGATTCATGGTGAAGTTTAGGACCTTGGATCCATGGTGAAGGTATGCACATTGGATCCATGGTAGAGGTATGGACCTTGGATCCATGGTGAAGGTATGGACCTTGTATCCAAGATGAAGTTAAGGACCTTGGATCCATAGTGAAGGTATGCACCTTGGATCCATGGTAGAGGTATGCACCTTGGATCCATGGTGAAGTCATGGACCTTGGATCCATGGGGAAGGTATGGACCTTGGATCCATGGTGAAGGTATGGACCTTGGATCCATGGTAAAGGTATGGACCTTGGATCCATGGTAGAGGTATGGACCTTTGATCCATGGTGAAGGTATGGACCTTGGATCCATGGTGAAGTTATGGACCTTGGAACCATGGTGAAGTTATGGACCTTGGAACCATGGTGAAGTTATGGACCTTGGAACCATGGTGAAGTTATGGACCTTGGAACCATGGTGAAGTTATGGACTTTGGATCTATCATGAAGTTATGGACCTTGGATCCATGGCGAAGGTATAGACCTTGAATCTATGGTGAAGTTATGGACCTTGGATCCATGGTAAAAGTATGGACCTTGGATCCATGGTGAAGGTATGGACATTTGAACCATTGTGAAGTTATGGACCGTGGAACCATAGTGAAGGTATGGATCTTGGATCCATGGTGAAAGTATGAACCTTGAATCAATTGTGAAGGTATTCATCTTGGATTCATGGTGAAGTTATGGACCTTGGATCCATGGTGTAGGTATGAACCTTGGATCCATTGTGAAGGTATGAACCTTGGATCCATGGTGAAGGCATGAACCTTGGATCCATGGTGAAAGTATGGACCTTTGAGCTATGGTGAAGTTATAGATCTTGTTTTGGTCCTAGGCTGTTACCCATTTTATCGTGACATTTATATCACTGAACTCTTGGAGGTGTATTAAGGAGCACTTAGTACAAATGTTCACCTAAAAAGTATTTTGGAACCTTTATTGCTTAAGAGTATCAGATCCAGCAAACACGTTTCAGATAGGACTCCCCCTTCTTCAGGGCTGGAAAGCACTAAAGGACCAGAATCAACGCTGTACTGAGTCTAGTGAACCCTAGCGACAATGTGAAGTTCCAGCCGGCAAACAACCCTAAAAAACACATTGCAAGATGGTTACCTGGGGTTCTTGAAATCCAGAGTCACTCCGTTTTTTGCCCAGCTGAATGAGACGGTCGGAATACCCTCAGCTTTGCAGACAAGGCCAGTAGAGCTCTTCCCATCTCCTGGTACAGCCACTTTACTCAGGTGCACCCCCTTCTGTATCTCTGGCTTAACTGCAGGAAGAAGGACATTTAAAGTGATACTCCAGGCAGATATAAAAAATACAAATTAATGAAGCTCTGCCCTGGCTGGCTCTGACTTGCAAAGTCTTTGACCCAGAACAAGCATATATAATATATATTATAATAAAATGAAAATGTACTTACAGCGCACAATCAATCGAGCATCGGCTCTTACAGCTGGTGGCACCCCGTTATCTACTGCGCACTCGTAACGTCCAGCATCTGACCTCTTGGCTTCGCTGATAATCAGACGTCCGGTAAGACCGTCATCTTGTCGCTCCAGACCGGACAGATCCCGCTCTTCATCTCCCTGTCAATGGGTAACAGACGCCACTCAACTGTCTGACTTTCTTACAAAGTATTTCCGGGTAAACTATACAATATAGCGATATAATAAGGAAAAGCGCAGGGGTATTTTTTGGTTTTGTGCTGCCCTAGGCAAGACTAAAATTTGGCACCCCCATCTAAATTTTCCCCACCTCTTCCTGTCTAAGATACACCCCTTCATCTGTAAACTCCACCCCTTCCTCTTTAGGCTCCACCTTATGCTTGGACTTGTAGACCTTCACTAGTTGGGGGGGGGGGTCACATTCTCAGCTCTGAGGGGCTTATGCTGGGACTTGAAGTCCTTCACTTTTGGGAGAGTCAAAGCATTACCCCTGAGATCTAAGGATGGGACCCCCCCCCCCAAAAAAGGAAAAAAAATTGAAGGCCTACAAGTCACAGCATGAATCTCTGAGATCTAAGGATGTGACAACCCCCCCCAAGAAAAAGTGAAGGACTACAAGTCCCAGCATGAACCCCTGAGGTCTAAGGATGTGACACCCCCCCCCCCTCAAAAGTGAAGAACTACTAGTCCCAGCATGAACCTTTTAGCTCTAGGGATGTGACTCTCTTCAAAACTGCCAGGACTACGAGTCCCAGCATGAACCCCTTAGATCTAAGGATTTGACACCCCTAAATTGCATTCCCAGCTTTAACCCCTGAGATCTAAGGATGTGACCCACCCCCTCAAAAGTGAAGGACTACAAGTCTCAGCATTAACCCCTTAGATCTAAGGATGTAACCCCCTCCAAAAATGAAGGTCTACAAGTACTCTTTGATCTAAGGATGTTTCCCCCCCCTTCCCCAAGAAGAAGTGAAGGACTACAAGTCCCAGCATAAACCCCTTAGGTCTAAGGATGTGACACCCCACTCAAAAGTGAAGGACTACAAGTCTCAGCATTAACCCCTTAGATCTAAGGATGTAACCCCCTCCAAAAATGAAGGTGTACAAGTACTCTTTGATCTAAGGATGTTTCCCCCCCCTTCCCCAAGAAGAAGTGAAGAACTACAAGTCCCAGCATGAACCTTTTAGATCTAAGGATGTGACTCTCTTCAAAACTGCACGGACTACGAGTCTCAGCATGAAACCCTTAGATCTAAGGATGTGACACCCCTAAATTGAAGGACTACAAGTCCCACAATTAACCCCTGAGATATAAGGATGTAACCCACCCCCTTAAAAGTGAAGGACTACAAGTCCCAGCATGAACCCCTTAGATCTAAGGATGTGAACCCCTCCATAATTGAAGGTCTACAAGTCCCCTTAGATCTAAAGATGTGACCCCCCCCAAAATAATTTTTTTTTTGAAGGACTACAAGTCCCAGCTTTAATCTCTGAGATCTAAGGATGTGACAAAAAAGTGAAGGAATACAAGTTCCAGCATTATCCCCTTAGATCTAAGGATGTGACCCCCTGAGATCTAAGGATGTGGCCCCTTAGATCTCACGGGTTCATGCTGGGACCTGTAGTCCTTCAATAGCTGGGGGGGTCACATCCTCAGCTCTGAGGGGTTCATGCTGGGACCTGTAGTCCTACACTTTTTTGGGGGGAGGGTCCCAGCATGAACCCCTCCTCATTGTATGGGTCTCCTCATGACACACACGGATTCCAATCCATCCCTCACTTCAGAGTTTTGAGGGTTGCTCTCAAATGAGTTCTGGTGGTTCCCTTTCCTTTCCCTTCCTGCTAATCATGCTGTGCTACTGGAGAAGATGGAGGAGGTGGGTGGAGCTAAAGTACTAGGCGCAAAGGAAGGTAAATGCTCCTCCACTTTGAATGCTGGGGCCTCGGCCTCTCTCTGCATTAGGGCGGGAACGTGATGTCACTGGTTGCTAGATGGCAGGCGCCGCAGCCCTAGCAACCAGTGGGCATTAGAGCCAGCTGTGAAGGTGGAGCAAGCTACAGGTCTCAGCCACCCAGGATTAATACTGTCAGTTAGTAAAGTGGCACAGACTGCGGCGCCCTTTTCTGGGGCATCAGATCGGTGGCCCAGCCCGCCCCTGTTCTCTGCAGTCTTAATTAGTGTACCTTCTGCCTCAGGGGCGGCGCCGCTCCCCTGTAAAGTGCCGTCCAAGGCAAACACCTTGTTTGCCTCGTGGTAGATACGCCCCTGAAAAAGCGCACCACTTGGCCAGAAGCTTCATTTTGCATCTTAGCATTGCCTACAACCTGGTGTTCTGGGAACACCTACTCCAGAGCTTGTTCAGAAAAATGATTCCCAGCCCCGCCCTTAAAACTCTCATTCAAAAATGGGGAGATGTCGCTTACCAACCACCTCCACTGGAACATGCTGTCTGTGGCCGGATTGGCATCAGCTGTGCACACAATCTCCGCTCGGCCCCCCAAATCCACCTCTGTGGGGTCCCCAAGGCTACGAATAGTAGGAGAGTCTTTGGAGGACACAGAAGGTTATTCCATGAGAGGCAACTTAGACTCTCGCTGTAATTAAACACTATGGGGGATTTTATATATAAAAAAAATAAAAATTGCAGAGCTATCCGTCCTGTGAAACTGCATGTATAATTGTTCTGTGTGAATTTGGTCAAAATCAAATGTTATTTGGCTATTTTTTCTCCAGGTCGAATCTCCTTTATACAGTAGTGTGAATTAGGAAAACACTGCACGAGTTCACCAGATGGAGCTGATAATTACAGTGCCATCTGGTGGCCATAATGGGGTGTTTTCCTGTTTCACTCTCTTCTCTATGAATAAGTAACATACGACCTGAAGATAAAATAGTCTAAAACCATTTGATTCTCTAGTATCAATGGATCACACATAGCATCAATGAAGCACACATAGCATCAATGGATCACACATAGTATCAGTGGATCACACATGGAATCAATGGATCACACATAGCATCAATGGAACACACATAGAATCAGTGGATCACACATAGTGACAATGGATCACACTAGTATCAGTGGATCACACACATAATCAAGGGATCACACATAGCATCAATGGAACACACATAGAATTAGTGGATCACACATAGTGGCAATGGTTCACACATAGTAGCAATGGATCACACAAAGTATTAAAGGATCACGCATAATATTAATGGAGCACACATTGTATCAAAGGACCATTGCTCTCCATATAGCAGATAGGTTCTTACAATGTATCAATTGATCACACATAGCATCAATGGAGCACACATAGCATCAATGGATCACACATAGTATCAGTGGATCACACATAGTATCAGTGGATCACACATGGAATCAATGGATCACACATAGCATCAATGGATCACACATAGTATCAGTGGATCACACATAGAATCAGTGGATCACACATAGTGGCAATGGATCACACAAAGTATTAAAGGATCACGCATAATATTAATGGATCACACATTGTATCAAAGGACCATTGCTCTCCATATAGCAGATAGGTTCTTACAATGTACGTCTAGGGTCACCACTGTGCTGTTTTTGCCCTCTGCGTTCCCACAGGTCACAGTGTAGTCCCCAGAATCAGCGCGGCTCACGTTCCAAATTTCCAGAGCGCCGGCTCCACGTAGGTGATGTCTGTAAGCTCCCTCTGTAAGAGAGAAATTATTATTATTCATTGTATAGTACCAACATCTTCCACAATTCTGAGATACTCCCTGATCTATCTATCTATCTATCTATCTATCTATCTATCTATCTATCTATCTATCTATCTATCTATCTATCTATCTATCTATCTATCTATCTATCTATCTATCTATCTATCTATCTATCTATCTATCTATCTATCTATCTATCTATCTATCTATCTATCTATCTATCTATCTATCTCCCATAATATCTATCTATCTATCTATCTATCTATCTATCTATCTATCTATCTATCTATCTATCTATCTATCTATCTATCTATCTATCTATCTATCTATCTATCTATCTATCTATCTATCTATCTATTCTTTGTCTTATCTATAGTTGGACTGTTTTTGCACCCTATCACTTTTAAACCCAAAAGACATCGAAAATCCCAGGGGATTGGAAGGTTCTGAGATATTCCAACCACCACATCTCTCACCAACAAATAACGTGTGTTCAAAATTGGTTAGATAAAGCATTTTGCCCATTCTGATAGTTGGTCAACCCAACTGAACCTTCCGATCATGTCTGCATGTTGTATATATTAAGTTACTGCCGCATAATGTGCACTTTAGTCTGTCTGTGTGTCTAAATGTCTGTCTGTCTGTCTAAATGTCTGTCTGTGAGTCTAAAGCCTCGTACACACTCAACGATTGTTGGCCGACCGATCGGCCGTCTTTTGTCCAGTGTTGTTGTGTTGGTTGAAATGTGCTCTAGACTGCACACGAATTTTCTCGGCCAACAACAACCAACTTCAGAAGTGATGTCATGTGATGGTTAACTTTCCGTGTGTTTTTTCTTCTCTGAGCATGCCCAGTCTTGCTCATCTGATGTTTGTCTGCCGAAATCTGTACTGACTGACGAAAAATCAGCCGTTGTGGTGACGGCCAACAAAAATTTTATAGCATGCACACCAGATTTTGTTCGGCCCGAAAAGTCGCAGTCGGTTGTCGGAATCATCATACTAACAAGCCGACAATCGGCCAATCGGACGTTGGCCGAAAATTTACGTCCAACAATCGTTGCGTGTGTACGAGGCTTTAATGTCTGTCTGTCTTTCTATCTCTCTCTATACAGTATTCTGCAATTGCGAAGTATAAATATATCTTGTAATTAATATAGATAAAGGAACTTTTAAAAGTAAATTTATCTCTTATTTAACGTGAAGGCAATATTCGTTTAATGTCCATTGGTTAGTTACCTATAAATGAACTGAATTGTATTATATGGAGGAGGACTGAGTGTGTTCTTTCCGCTGTATTTAATGCCATGTAATACTTCCTTTTATCCTCAAGATGTCACTGTCGCTCTCTGCAGATTGAGATTAGTTCATTTCATTCATCTCCATTAGCACTGGGAACAATACCTCCAGGCAATACATTGCAATAAGATTGTATTACAAAGAGGGTTTTCAGAAGGTTTAAATAATGCATGATAGAACAATGGAGCTGCTCTTGTTTAATTCACAAGGAATAATGGAGCAGTCTATGTACTTTAACACAGAAAGCGAGGTAACTGTTTACTCGCTGTTGTGCAAACTTTAGGTGTCCCCGCCGGGCCGTAACTCATTACTTTCTGTGCTGGCGCTTCTGTAACAACAAGAAGGAACACCATGAAAGAATTATAATAAGAGTTTCCAGGAAAATGATTCCCAGATCATTTTCCTCTTCAGGATATTACAGACTGTGCTCAGACCGGCCAGGCAGGTGTCAGCAGTCTATTGCCTGAGCTATTGTACATTGTCAGCCCTCTTGCTGTCTCCTGGCAGGACCACACCGTCCTTTAATGGAATGGGTCAGCAGGATATCCGCCATGTATAGAAAAAAAATTTTCAATTTTGTTTCAAATATATAAATATACAGACAGTACAGGAGCCATTCAGACTGATGTGTGCATTCATACCGGTGTTTATGTATGTTTTGGTGAACTCCCGTGAAAGAAAGAATTAAAGAAAGATGGAGATAGATAGACAGATAGATAGATAGATAGATAGATAGATAGATAGATAGATAGATAGATAGATAGATAGATAGATAGATAGATAGATAGATAGATAGATAGATAGATAGATAGATAGATAGATAGATAGATAGATAGATAGATAGATAGATAGATAGATAGATAGATAGATAGATAGATAGATAGATAGATAGAAGAAAGATATAGATGTGCATAGAAAAGATATAAAGAACTAGATTATAGATAGATATGCAGAAGAAAGAAAGAAAAAAATAAACAAAGAAATAGATTACAGATAGAGACAACTGCATCTCTATGACTAGATAGATAGATAGATAGATAGATAGATAGATAGATAGATAGATAGATAGATAGATAGATAGATAGATAGATATGATAGCTGGAGAAAGAAACTAAGAAAGAAAGAAATAGATTACAGATAGATATGCAGAAGAAAGGAAGAAAAAAAAAATAAAGATGTACAGTAGATTCTCAGTGAGACAAGTGCATCTCGATAGATAGATAGATAGATAGATCGATAGATAGATAGATAGATAGATAGATAGATAGATAGATAGATAGATAGATAGATAGATAGATAGATAGATAGATAGATAGATAGAAAGAAAGAAAGAAAGAAAGAAATAGAAAGTAGTTGATGTGTTGGTTGATGGGTTCCTCACCTCTGTTGAGCGTCTCCCTCCAGCGGGTCCAGTTGTAGGTGACCTCGGCTGGGTTGGCCCTGATATGGACGGGGATTAGAGCCGCTCCGTGCTCCACAGCCTGGACAACCTTCGGCTGATCATCGGTGAACTCTGGAGGAACTGAAACAATGAGAAGAATAGAAGTCACTTATCCCTGCACACTGCTCAGGGGGATACATTGCAGCTAACAGTCCTTAGATGTGGTGGCTGCATTAGTTTTCCTTTTTTTTAAGCTAGGAACATTTTCAGAAAATACAGAAAACGCCTGTAGATCTGGAAGAAATGCTGTGTCCTCGTCACTTTCTATGAGCTGCACAGAAGAGTATCTTCCTCCTCTCTAGCTTTATAGCTGAACATACCAATTGCCCTGCCTCTCCTTTAATGGAGATGGAGGGATACGGACATATTTGTAGTCCATACCAGGAGAGCAGCCTGGGGTGATAACCATGACTCCCTCCATAGATGCAGTGGAGGACTGAGTGTAGCCACCCAGGGATGGGAAATGTGTTTTAACCCCTATCAAGTTGGGGATATCCCAACCTGTTCCATTGGGGGGGGGGGGATTTCCCTTTATTTCCTGTCCCATAGCCACAACTGGAAGTGTGACCCCGGGTTAATGATTAGGGGCCCCGGCTTTCAAAGTCCAGTAAAACGGATGCCGCTGCTTAGTGAGGGTGCAGACTAGGGAAGGGTTCATCTAGGTCCAAAGCACACTGTGAAGATGAGGAGAGATAGCCCAAAAGCCGCACAGCTAGCCTGGCCTGGGTTGTTAGCCGGTAAAAGCAGCCTCAGTTCCATTAATCAAGGCCACGCCCCAACGTGTTTTGTCCGACAACGAAACGCGTTGGGGCTTGGGTTGCCACCTTTTCTTTAATCCAAACTCGAACACTTTAGCCGCACAAGGCAAATTTTTATTTTTAAGGGAGAATACTGTGGACTCTGGTGTATAGGGGAACTCTAATGTAAGGGGGTTTCTGCTCACCAAACCTCCCGTTTACATCAAGGTTCCCAGCGTTCCCCCTTAAATTAGGGTTTCCAAAGCCCCCCTTACATCAGAGTCCACAGGGCACCCCTTACACCTTACCTTAGTGTACTCACTCACTTGGAGGGAAGAGAGAGAAGGGAGGGGGGAGACTTCAGTCACAGACATTGGATGGGGAGCTCACTCACCTGAGCATGGAGGCTCAGGCATCGAAGCATACCTTACCTTAGTGTACTCACTAATTTGGAGGGAGGAGGAAGAAGGGAGGAAGGAGACTTCAGTCACAGACATTGGATGGTGAGCTTACTCACCTGAGGATGGAGGCTCAGGCATCGAGCATACCTCTTACCTTATTGTACTCACTCACTTGGAGGGAAGAGAGAGAAGGGAGGGGGGAGACTTCAGTCACAGACATTGGATGGGGAGCTCATTCACCTGAGCATGGAGGCTCAGGCATCGAAGCATACCTTACCTTAGTGTACTCACTAATTTGGAGGGAGGAGGGAGAAGGGAGGGGGGGAGACTTCAATCACAGACATTGGATGGTGAACTTACTCACCAGAGGATGGAGGCTCAGGCATCGAAGCATACCTTACCTTAGTGTACTCACTCACTTGGAGGGAGGAGAGAGAAGGGAAGGGGGGAGACCTCAGTCACAGACATTGGATGGTGAGCTTACTCACCTGAGGATGGAGGCTCAGGCATCGAAGCATACCTTACCTAAGTGTTCTCACTCACTTGGAGGGAGGAGAGAGAAGGGAGGGGGAGACTTCAGTCACAGACATTGGATGGGGAACTTACTCACCTGAGGATGGAGGCTCAGACATCAAAGCATACCTTACCTTAGTGTACTCACTCACTTGGAGGGAGGAGAGAGAAGGGAGGGGGGGAGACTTCCATCACAGACATTGGATGGTGAGCTCACTCACCTGAGGATGGAGGCTCAGGCATCGAAGCATACTTTACCTTAGTGTTCTCACTAATTTGGAGGGAGGAGGAAGAAGGGAGGAAGGAGACTTCAATCACAGACATTGGATGGTGAACTTACTCACCTGAGGATGGAGGCTCAGGCATCGAGCATACCTTACCTTAGTGTTCTCACTCATTTGGAGGGAGGAGAGAGAAGGGAGGGGGGAGACTTCAATCACAGACATTGGATGGTGAGCTTACTCACCTGAGGATGGAGGCTCAGACATCAAAGCATACCTTACCTTAGTGTACTCACTCACTTGGAGGGAGGAGAGAGAAGGGAGGGGGGAGACTTCAGTCACAGACATTGGATGGGGAACTTACTCACCTGAGGATGGAGGCTCAGACATCAAAGCATACCTTACCTTAGTGTACTCACTCACTTGGAGGGAGGAGAGAGAAGGGAGGGGGGGAGACTTCCATCACAGACATTGGATGGTGAGCTCACTCACCTGAGGATGGAGGCTCAGGCATCGAAGCATACTTTACCTTAGTGTTCTCACTAATTTGGAGGGAGGAGGAAGAAGGGAGGAAGGAGACTTCAATCACAGACATTGGATGGTGAACTTACTCACCTGAGGATGGAGGCTCAGGCATCGAGCATACCTTACCTAAGTGTTCTCACTCATTTGGAGGGAGGAGAGAGAAGGGAGGGGGGAGACTTCCATCACAGACATTGGATGGCTTACTCACCTGAGGATGGAGGCTCAGGCATCGCAGCCTTTTACCCACGATGTATCTGCTAGTTGCTGAGCTTTAAACTTCCAGCCCACACATCCCTTTCCTGAGGCACAGAACGCCGGGGATTGGAGTGTGGGTGGGCAGACAGTTGGGTAGGGGTGGGAGGAGGAGCAGATCAAGCCCTCTCCCCTCTCCTGTTCGTGTATGGGGGTGGGTCCCTTGTGCATACCTATGGACTCAGTGGTTGTGGTACTTGGTTACTTGGGGAGCAACAGTCAGGTGGCCTGAAACCCGGACACACGACTCAAATCCCAAACAGACCGGGTGAATCCCAAATGGGTGGCAACCCACGTTGGGGCATGGCCTGGATAAACTGAGTTGAGGCTCCCTTTACCAGCTAACATGGGCTGGGCGAGGCATGTGTCGGGCTATCTCTCCTCATCTTCACACTTTGCATGCTCTTCATTCATATTCACATTTTTAATAGTCTGAGACATACAAAACAGAACGGAACTCACAGAGGACATTGAGCTTGTAGAAAGTGTTGACACCCTCTTTCAGGACATTGCTGTAAGCCTCGCAGGCCACTCGTTTTCCGTTGTCCGCCGAGGACAAGCTCAACGTGACTTTGCTGGAGGTCGACTTTCCACCAAATTCTGCGTTTTTCACCCCCTGGTCCTTGCCCTTCAAACTGCAGACAGAGGTTTGGTTAATGTGTGGCCACATGGCGTGATTCGTGGCATTGGCAAAATGGGGCAAGTGTATAAAACACGCCCCTTCTAGTTTTCTGAACGGAGTGTGGTGTAACTCACATGACTCCTTGCTTCACCCAGGTTATGGTGGACTCGGGGTTGCTGCTGCCACTTCGGCACTCCAGAGTGATGTTACTGCCCCGTTTATATGCCTTGGGCACGTTGGTAATTTTTACGTCTATAGGTGGGACTAAAAAACAAAAAAAAAACAAAAAAAAAAAAAAAAACATGATGCAACTCCATTATAACTGCTTTCACACCGGGCAAATTCCAGCATTCCTCTCCTATAAAAATCATCATTTTTTTTGCTACAAAATTACTCAGAACCCTAAAAAAATTTCGGCTTTGATCGGTTCTCCGATGTAGAAACCAGGAAGGCACCAGATCTAAATAAAAAAATGACAGTATTCAAAATAACAAGCTTGGCATTTTTAATGCTTTTAAGTGCAAAGGAGGGATCGGGGGTCTTTTAGACCCCCGATCCCTCAAAAAAAGAGTACCAGTCACTGCCTATTTCTGTCACAAGGGATGTTAACATTCCTTGTGACAGCAATAAAAGTGATAAAAAAAATTAATAAAAAAAATACAATAAAAGAAATAAAAAAATAAATAAATGAAAATGCCCCACTCCTCCGTGGAAGCGTAAGTCACACCCACAAATGTAAATGGTGTTCAAGCCACACATGTGAGGTATCGCCACGATCGTTAGAGCGAGAGCAATAATTCCAGCATTAGACCTCCTCTGTAACTCTAACCACTTGTCGACCGCTGCGGCAGGCTGGCTCGAGCTGCGCGAATCGGCATACCTGTACAGCGGTTCGCAGGAGCGCTCCTGGTGGCGAGCGCGCGGCGGAAGGCGCCCGCCCCAACTAAGCAGCGGGGATGCCCATCCATGGGACCCACGGTACAGATTGCCGCCAGGCACCCGCGATCGCTGCCCACTGAGAGAGAAGGACGGCCTGCCATTGTAAACACAGCAGACCGTTGTTCTCTCTGTAATGATCAAAGAGCTCCTGTGATCCTTCTATATAGGAAAACAGGTCTCTGTGATCATTTCATAAGTCCCTCCCCCCATACAGTTAGAAAACACTCCCCTAGGCTCACACTTAACCCTTTGATCGCCCCTGGGTTAACCCCTTCCCTGCCAGTGTCATTATTACAGTAACAGTGCATATTTTTAGCACTGATTACTGTAGTAATGTCACTGGTCGCTCCCCCAGAAGTGTCAAAAAGGTCAGTTAGGGGTCCGACCTGTCCGACGCAATGTCGCAGTCCCGCTAAAAATCGCAGATCGCCACCATTACTAGTAAAAAATAAATAAAAATAACATAAGTATTTCCCCTGGTTTGTAGATGCAATAACTTTTGCGCAAACCAATCAAAATACGCTTATTTTTTTTACCGAAAATTTGTAGCAGAATACAAAATGTCGCAGTCCTGATAAAAATCGCAGATCGTCGCCATTACTAAAAAAAAAAAATGAATAAAAAGTCCAAAAATCTATCCCGTTTGCAAACGCTGTAACTTTTGCCAAAACCAATTAAAATACGCTTATTGCGATTTTCTTTTTTTTTTTTTACCAAAAATATGTAGCAAACTCTAAATTGGCCTAAAGGGATGAAAAAAAAAATAGATTTTTAATTTGTTTTTGTTTTTTTGGAATGTTATATAGCAGAAAGTAAAAAATATTGTTTTGGTTTTTTTTTCGGAATTGTCGCTCTTTTTTTGTTTATAGCGCAAAAAATAAAAATCGCAGAGGTGATCAAATACCACCAAAAGAAAGCTCTATTTGTGGGGGAAAAAAAACACATACATTTTATTTGGGTACAGCGTCGCACAATTGTCTGTTAAAGTAACACAATGCCGAATCACAAAAAATGGCCTGGTCATTAAGAGGGAAGATCCTCCCGGTCCAGGGGTGGTTAAACAGGTAACCATTAAAAAATGTTTAAAGTTTCATCTATGAAGATTTTTACGTATGGCAGTTTGTCACCATTCCACGAGTGTGCGCAATTTTAAAGCATGACATGTTAGGTATCTATTTGCTGATGATTTAACATCATCTTTTACATTATACAAAAAAATTGGGCTAACTTTACTGTTTTATTTTTGTTTATTTTCATGAAAGTGTATTTCTTCCAAAAAAAATTGCATTTAAAATACCGCTGTGCCAATACAGTGTGACATAAAATATTGCAACCATCACCATTTTATTCTCTAGGGTCTCTGCTGGAAAAAAAAAAAATATATATATATATATATATATATATATATATATATATATATATATAATGTGTGGGGTTTCTAAGTAATTTTCTAGCAAAAAATGCTGATTTTAACTTGTAAGCAACAAGTGTCAGAAAAAGGCTTAGGCATAAAGGGGTTAAAATGCATGACACAACGTCATTCTGAGGTCACACATGCCCAATGCACACGCAGTCGTAGTGCTCTACGTGTGGTTTGCTTGAGCTGCCAAAATTAATTAAAAAAAAAAAAATGATACAACATACCAGTCCGGAGTTTTACAGATGATGACCGGTAAAATATTACTTTCCAAGATATATTTATTAAAAGAAAATATTTTTTTATTATACATTTATTGTTTATTTTTTATAATTTTATATATACATTTTTTTTTATATTGTTTTATAAAATTTTTGTATAGAGGGGGGCCCTTTCTGTTAGGGGTGCCTGAGGCTATTGTCTCTTTTGCCCCCTTATAAATCTGGCCCTAAATATATTGTAGCTTCATGGTGGGAATGATAGTATGTATGATGGGGGGGGGGGGGGGGGGTGACACTTACACTGTACATGGATCTTGGTTGTTGCAGATAGTATAGTCTTTCCATCGTTTGTGGCATTGCAGCGATATGTGGCCTGGTTGTCACTCGGAACCGTTTCCAGGATGATCTCCCGAGAGACAATCTTCCCCGCAGTGATCTGTTTCCCATCGGTCACCGTCCTCTTATCCTGAATGATGACAGTATGGAATATTTGTAATGTATTTTTATATGATTCCATTAAAAAAGGACAGAAGGATGTTGTGTGGCAAGAGCTGGAAGACTGAACCCTACACTAAATAAATACTAAGCAGTTGCTTCTGGCTCTCTCCTCGTATCAAGTGAAGGCAATGCCATGTTTTATATTTCCAGGCTCCAAGATCCCTATGGTCATGAAACTTGGACTGTCAGTGTTACCTAATGCAGTATTTCGGCAAGAACTGGACCATCTAGGATTACCAGGGGCGGGACAAGAGGTGGGCAGGAGGGTCGGCTGCCCTGGGCACTCACATGGTATCACGTGAGAAGTGGGGGGGGGGGTCACAAGGAGATGGGGGGGAAGGAGATTTGTGTCGTTTTTTTCAGGGGGGGGGGGTGTATGTTGGGAGGGGGGGGAGAAGATTTGTGCTAGGAGGGGTAATTTGTGCTGGGAGGGGGAAATTTGAAGTGTGGGGGGGGGGGTGTACTGGGGGGGGGGGAATTTTAGGCGGGAGCAAAGATTTGAGCTAAGAGGGGTGATTTCTGCTGAGGGGGGGATTTGTACTGGGAAGAGGGGGAATTTGAACTAGGAGGGGGAAATTTGAAGTGTGGGGGGGGGGGGGTGTGTGTACTGGGAGGGAAGATTTTAGGTGTAAAGGATTTGAGTTAGGAGGGGGGGTTGGGGGGGCACTTGAGTTGGGGGAATGGGGGAGCAAAGATTTGTGCTGAGAGGGGGGATTTCAGCAGGGGGGAGGATTTGTCCTGGGAGGAGGGGGAATTTATGCTGGGAGGGGGTAATTTGAAGTGTGTTTGGGGGGGGGTGTACTGGGAGGGAAAATTTTAGGCATAAAGGATTTGTGTTGGGGGTTTGGGGGGGGCACTTGAGCTGGGGGGATGGGGGAGCATAGATTTGTGCTGAGAGGGGGGATTTCAGCAGGGGGGAGGATTTGTACTCAGAGGAGGGGGAATTTATGCTGGGAGGGGGAAATTTGAAGTGATGGGGGGTGTGTACCAGGAGGAAAATTTTAGACATAAAGGATTTGTGTTGGGGGGGGTTTGGGGGGCACTTGAGCTGGGGGGATGGGGGAGCCAAGATTTGAGCTGAGAGGGGGGATTTCAGCAGGGGGAAGGATTTGTCCTGGGAGGAGGGGGAATTTATGCTGGGAGGGGGTAATTTGAAGTGTGTGTGTAGGGGGGGTGTACTGGGAGGGAACATTTTAGGCATAAAGGATTTGTGTTGGGGGGGCACTTGAGCTGGGGGGATGGGGGCGCCAAGATTTGAGCTGAGAGGGGGGATTTCAACAGGGGGGAGGATTTGTACTGGGAGGAGGGGGAATTTGAACTAGGAGGGGGAAATTTGAAGTGTGGGGGGGGGGTGTGTACTGGGAGTGAAAATTTTAGGTGTAAAGGATTTGAGTTAGGAGGGGGGGTTGGGGAGGCACTTGAGCTGGGGGGATGGGGGAGAAAAGATTTGTGCTGAGAGGGGGGATTTCAGCATGGGGGAGGATTTGTACGCATGCAGATTAGTGTTTTGTGGGGGGATTTTTTCCTGACACATAAAGCTCATAAATCTTGTGGGGAGGGCGCAGTTTGACATGTTCTCCCTGGGCTCTAGATGACCTTGTCCCAACACTGAAGACTACCCATAGGTCTACAATGTCAGAGGTTCTGATTACTGCCCAATAAGACATTTTAATTTGTTGAAAACCCTTTGTGCAACAGAACTGAGATATAGGGGTACGTCCAAGACCCAGCACTTTAGAGGATGGAGGATGGGCACCATGTATTGGGGGAGAAATCTGTCCTTCACTGGTAAATACCTTGAGCCAAGTGAGTCGTGGGGCTGGATGTCCCCCACTGGAGAAACAAGTTAGCTTGACACGGGTACCGGCACGGAAACGCGTGTCGAGGGGAGGAGCCTCTATCCATATTTTCTGGGGAGGGTCTGAAAAACAATGTACAAATTCAACTGTCAAACTGTAAAATAAATTTGGGTAACAGTCTAAAGCGGCCATTCTCAACCTTTTGAAACCTTGAAAAAAACCTTCCAATCTCAGGGAACCCCTAACAATAATTGCTATATTTACAACTCTAGATACATTCCTGTGGTGATCAGTGGGAAGAATGCTCCTCACACTTGTGACCATTAAGAAGAATTATTATCAGATAACTAAAAAGATCAATGATGTCCGTGGGAACTGGTCTGAAGGGCTCATTGCTCAAGGAGTGGTCGCCAAACTGCAGCCTGGGGGCCAGATGCAGCCCTTTGCTTGCCTTTATCTGGCCCTTGGGGCAGTGTTCCTCTCACTGATACAAGACACTATTCCAGGGGTCTCAAACTGGCGGCCCCCCAGATGTTCTGGAACTGGAAGTCCCCAGGGGTGGATGTGAAACTCATCACCCTGGCCAGCCTGCTCCTTCAGATCGTATACGGGAACTATGAAAGCAAGAAGCACAAGCAAGGGTTCCTCAAGTTTGGAGTTCTGGTTAATGGCGAATGAATGGTGAATAAGAAGGATTACTCCTCCATTGGACCACATTGCTTTAAGCGATTTCTGCTCATTTACAAGAGTCAATGAGCATGGGTGTCTGGTGAGTTGCCATTTCACATTATCCCTGGCACTTGGTGGTGGAAACAGTGGTGATCCTCTTTTGCTTCACGAAAATTTGGATCCCTGGTGCACTTCACATCATTTTTCCTGCATTATTTGGCTGAAAGGACTGTGGGACTGTTTAGTGTTTTTTGTGATTTTATACAATCATTGTTCATTGGTGTCTCTATCTTTTTGACAATTTATTAATGTTTGCGCTACTATTATGTGTCATTTGATTTTGGACTATTATTATTTACTTGTACTTATTTCTAAAGTAGTAGCATTTATAGATTGGTCAGTTAGCAACTGCAGCTGATACCTCCTAAAGCGCAGAGATTTCTCCATAAGTACTGGGCGGTTCTGTGAGATTTATTATACATAAATGACTGCTTAAATTTTTAAATAAGACAATTACATTGAAGTTCTCATGGTCACTCATTACTCACATTGCACACTTAGCTGAACACTGTTGGCCTTGGTGTAAAGAATGGCTTCATTGAAGGCTTCACACGTCAGCTGCATTCCATTATGTTCTCTCTGCACTACGGTGGTAATGTTGGACATAGTCTTCTTCCCGCCATGATCGGACTACAGACAAAAAAAAGTTATGTTCCTTTATTTAAAAAAAAAAACTTCAGACAAATATTACATCAAAGGACTGGGCTCACAGAGACGGGGTGCAGCTGGCCATAAAACCCAGGGCAAGTCCACCAGGACTGGGGGAAGAACTTGGTTTACAAGGCTGTAATGGAGCCACTATCTCAGCCCTCTGCTTCTCTACAAAGCTTGAGGCAACCCAAATATTGTTGGTTCAGTTAAAATAAAGCAACAAATTGCAAGACAAATAATAAACCGAAATAATGTTACTCAGTACACAATATAAAGGTCAAGCCAATCCTTCAAAATTCCTTCGAGGTGCAGCGTGGTGCAGCAGCAGTGAACACTCAGAGTCCAGTTGCAGAAGCAGAACTGTATTGATGTTAAAGTTCAACAAAGCACAACTACCCGGGAGGAAGACAACCCGACCAGGTGCAATCACAGAATGTTGCAGCGAAGAGTATAACAGTAGGTATCGGGTGCACCGACAGCATCTGTCTCAAAGGATGGAATGTGGCCTGGCTGGTCCGTACCCAAATGGGGAGGCTTCCAGGAAGGATGGCGTGCCCCTGCTTTTTCCCTACTCATCTGAAACTCCTCCCTGCGGCTAATACTTTCCCTGACAGACAGGTGACCTGTCCCTACACTACCCAACTACACTTCTACAGGGTCCTATATAGACTCTGCCTGACCCAAGATGGCCACCACAGTCACATGGGGTAGCAGCATCTAATCAGATAGCTCCTCCAGAGACCCAGGAAACCATAGAGGAACCATATTCCTCTTGACTTCCCCTCCATCTGCAATGCCACTGCAGTTGAGCGCCACCTGCAGTGGAGAAAGTAGACATGCCTACAAACAAATGACAAACCCTGGAATGTGTTGCAGAGTGTGATCACTGGGTGCAGCGGAGTCCATTCAGATCAGACATTGTGGAGTAACAGGAACTGGCTTCTTTATTGGAACATAACACAGAAATCAAAGATGTCACCTCATTGTAATAAGAACAACAGACAGGAAGAGATAACCAACAAGTTCAGTACAGTGTACAAGAAATTACAACACATCATAGAAATGCATAGCATATCACTGAGCATTAGCGACATCTAGTGTCCTATTTGTGAACTGCAGTTAATCTGCTAAGCTGAAAGCTGTTGTATCTCCAACAGAATGTAGCTATGCTAAATACACCGATTTTCCCCTCTTCCAAGAAAATAGAAAGGTCCACCATGTAAACAAGGTTTTATGGAACAACAAAACCTCTAATGCTGGATTCGGTTTTGAGTTTGCCTTTTTCAGATAAACCTATCACAATGCACCTGATGTCCTTTATTCCTTTGCAAATCCCTCAGGTTTCAGGATTCCTGAACCTGATCTCATGCAGGAAGAAGCTGCAGATCTATGGTATGTCTCCCATTATCCAATAGGGCAACTCAGCAACCAACTGGAAGGTGTTCCTATGTATAGTGAGTGGTAAGCAGGGCTGGGACAAGGGGTTGGTGTCTGCCATGGGTACAGTGAATCAAATGGGAAAAAATGTATGCAGGGTTGTACACCCATTCTACGGCATGTATTAATTAATAGTGGGGCAGGGGGGCGCAATTCTGGATCCTTGCCCTGGGCGCTGGACAACTCTGTCCCGATACTGGTGGGCAGTGTGTCCCTTGGAAATGCTAAAGTCAATGAATACAAGGCCTTCTACTTTCTTTGTGTCCTCATGGAAAAAGCTAAGGGCACAGTTGAATAAACGTGCAGGCACGGTGTGGTTCCTGCGGTTAAAGTGGCCAATACCGTAAAGTTCGATCTGTGTTTGTAGAAATATCAGTCCCGGTTCACACTACCGCGACTTGTCAGCCTGACAAGTCGCGGTCCATTCTGTGCTACGGGAACCGTTCTATGACTCTGTCCAACTTAGAAAATAGTTCCTGTACTACTTCGGGGCGACATCGGAGCGACTTGCATTGACTTCCATTATGTGAAGTCACTGCAAGTCGCGGCGAAGTCGCGGTGCACGCGACTTCACAGGTCACACCCGAAGTCGGATCGCCATAGTGTGAACCGCCAAAATGGGTCTTGCTGCTCTTTGGTTCCAGGTCACTTGTCTTGGAGCCGCCAGGAACAACAGTGGAGGGGTTGACTTCAGCATAGACTTTTGTAGAAATAAAAGATATTTATGCTATCATCAGCACCCTCCAAGCAGAGTTACTGAATATCACACACCAGCTCCATATTGTTGAACCAATAAAGGAACATCACATCTTCAGGATATTTTTTTTATTGACCATATCCTGCCTCCCTTCGGAGAGGTTATCCATTACCTGTACAGTTTCGAATTTAGGGTTCTCTCTAAACATCATTTACTAAGAGCAATACCACTTTTATGGATAATATCATTCAGATTAGCACTCACATCAGTTATGGTGACCACCGTATCTTCCAGCTCCATCGGTCCTAGCCACCAGCGGATGTAGACGGGGGGATTGCTGGAAGCTGTGAAGCAGGACAGTGATAGACTCGTGTTCTCTGCACCACTAGTGGAGCCCAGGATGGTGACTTTAGTAGGAAGAACTGCAAGGAAAGAAGAAAAAAAAGAGGACAAATGTGTATGTTTCAGCTTTTAGTCCCCTGTGTGACATCAATGCCCTAATAAGGGGGTACTAAATGATGACAGCAGTTAATAAGGAAGAATGCTACATCTATTTATAACCCTGAGTGTCTTTAAAGCCATTGGATCTCGTTGGGTGTCTGGCGTTCGATCAGATGGTGGAGAGTCCCTGGATGAAAGTCCATTGCCAATCTGCTCCATAGCAAACTGATAAGTGGTCCTTTGGACCAGGGTTTACCAGTTCACTAGTAGGCTAAGAGAAGAGAATATTCTTTCTAAGAAGTGTTCTTTCTAAGAACTGGAGTTACTTCCCCTCATTCAAATTTGCCTTAAGAGTTTGTGTCAGGTCACCTGTGGCCTGTTGGAGGCAGGGGTGCACCGCAAGGTAGTGAACCCGATAGCTGACTGCTGCGGATGGACCGGAACGTGAGCCCAAGATTCCCCAGGGCGTGGAGTCTAAGACCCAGCAGGTGTTCACCAGAGCCTCTAGTGGTGAGGATGGACTTGGCTGCAGCTGGGTCCAGGTCGCGGCCCCTGGGGTCCCCCCAGGAGACAAGGGAAGCAGCCACTCAGGACACACGGAATGGTGATGGGTAAGCCAAGGTCGGGGTAACAGGCAGACGAGGGTAACCAAGGGACAGGCCAAAGGTCAGGGTAACAGGCAAACAGGAATAGTCAGAGACGAGCCAAAGTCGGTACACAGAAAAATAGATCAAGCAAACAGGAAACAGGAAACAAAAACTCTTGAACAGCAAAGCAGACCTGCAGTGCACTGGTTAATATAGACTTCCTGTGATGACCTGGGGTGGGGCCGAACAGGAAGGAGAGATGATAAAAAGGAACCAGAATTGAAGTCTGCCCTCTAATACAGACACAAAGGAACAGGTAAGCTGCAAAACACTATTGCAAGTCCATGACAGTTTGAAGTTGACTTGTTGGGTAAAAAAATAACCACAGCTCTTCCTAAGAACGTGTTGATACGATAGGCACCAAGTGTCTTTTTTTCTGCAGGACAGCACCCCCATTTTGCAGCTAGCCCTGTACCCCATGTCCTATAAAGCAGGTGGAGGCACAGGAAGTGCACCAACATTTTGTATTGGTGGGGGAAAGTATCTTCACAATTTTTACAACAACATAAGACACATATCTGGGTCCACTCTGTGGAATCACCAAAGGATTTCCCATTATTCGTTTATCTCTATTCCACACTCCCAGACAGGTGCTAAAGAGTTGACCTAAGGGCATCAAGAAATCTGCTTAAAGCTAAAGCCTGTGTTAGTCTTTAAACTGATCCTTGTGTCCCTCTAGAGTTCCCATGGATTGCAGGTCCTGGATGTACATAGGGCCTCAACCTCTGCTTAAGTGAAGATGAAGCCCTTCCTCCCTTGGAACTAATGCACACCCTTCAATTGCCAGAACTTCAGTATGCAGCAGAGGCTCTGAGGCTCTAGCGTTTGACAATTTTATGGCAGGGGTGGGCTTATCACTTAGATAGATAGTCAGAGGAGTAACTAGAACCTTCAGGGCCCCGGTGCAAGAAACCATGAAGGGTCCCCTGGACCCCTGGCCGGGGCCCTTTCCTTCAAGCCTGTGGCTCTTCCCACTGATCCTGGGGCCCTTTACTCTCGTTACGGGGCCCTTTATTACGGTCCTGCAGCGGGCCTCCTTCCTGCCGTCTTGGGGCCTCCCCACAGAGGTGGAATGCCAGGGCCCAGTTGCAAGTGTGACCTTTGCGATCCTGGAAGTTCACCCACTGGTGTCAGTAGTTTTTATTTTTTGGTATTTTAATTGTATTATTTGTCATCATTTTATTTTATTTTTTTACAATGTGACTGACTATGACTCTGTCCATTCAGAAAAGGAAGGAGCTGGTAAGTTACATATTTATTGTGACTCATCCCCTGCAGCAGCCGGCAGGAGAGGGTAGGGAGCACAGTGGGGGGGGGCAGCACTGTTGGGGGGGGACCAGGGGAGCACACAGGGGCCCAGAGACAGCAGAACACAAGTGAACTGGATAGGAGGAGTGGCGGGGGCAGCATACAGAGGAACCAAACTCTTCCATTTTCCTCCTGCAGCTACAAGAGGAAAGAGGAGGACAGTGATTTCTCTACATGCTGCCCCCCCCCCCCCTCCTCCTCCTCCTCCTCCTCCTCCTCCTATCCAGGTGTACAGTGGAGCCGCACAGGCCCCCTGGAGCATGGGGCCCGGTTGCAATTGCAACCCCTGCAACCCCTGTAGTTACGCCCCTGTAGATAGTGCTTAGTCTTTACTTATGTAGACCTCCATGCCTCAAATACATCCAGGACCTGCAATCCAAAGGAGTGCCAGAGGGACACAAGGATCAGTTTGAAGATACACAGATATTTGCAGGCACCACAAGGTTCCACATTTTAGCACTGTTGTCATCTTAGTAACATTTTAGGCCAGGCTAAGTTTGCTATGACCATGCTAATACAAACATTGTCTACCTTTGGAACAATTTGGGTGGAGGCCATCCTACCTACAAAAATGGAGTTAAATGTGGGGGAAAAAGTTGAAACAATGTAAGACATATTCTGAAGTAGATCACTTACACACAACATTGAGAGTGATGCTGGTCCGGAGAACAATCGGCGTCACGTGATTGACAGCCTCGCAGCTTATGACTGCATTGTTATGCTCTGCCTTGATATCAAGGCTCAGTTGGCTCTTGGACAACCTCTTCTTGGAATCGGTCTCCCAGTGAGTTTTCACTACCTCCTCGTTCTGGAAAAGGGAAAGGAAACATGGTGACAAAAAACTATTTGAAGTAGCCCAGAGCAACCTTTAAATCATATTGCAATGGTCAGAACTATTCTGATTGGTCACTTTGGATTACTTAATGCACTTTTTATATTGTTCAACAGCCTGAAGGGCAAAACATAAATAAATAATATTTGGGCAAAGCTGCATTTTCATAAAGACCTGCTTATGATCCAGTACCTCCAGAACTGCTGTTACCTTTAGCAGCCAGAAAAATCATCCTGTGCACCCCTGTCAAACATTTTTTCACTTTATTACTAAGTATTTGGCTTTAGGGACCTAAACTCTAAGGCCTGCCCATCCTCTATCCTTCTGTCCTTTGGATGCTACTTTATTGACCCTCTGCTATGTGCCTTTTTGATTTATTTTTATTTTATTTCTTTCTTTGGCGTCAACTGGGCTTAACTGGTAAGGAAGTACTTTGTCAGGACCTGGATCCCCTGCCGGTGGCACTGTGGAAGGTTGAAGTCTCGGTGTCCACTAGTGTCCACCAGTAGGTGTCTCCCATAGTAGAGGATGGACTAAATATCATCCCAGCAGCCAGCATCAGGTGGAGACTGATTTCTGGGATCTGCTGGCTGCTGGGATGATATTTAGTCTGTCCTCTACTATTCCCTTGTGCTTCAGAGTTTTTGCCTGCTAGCCAGATGCTGCTTACTTGATCCTGCGCCTGATTCCCACCAAAGCCTGCTCTTGCCTTGTTCCTATTCCCTGTATCTGCTTCCCCTTGTTCCTGATTCCAGTCTTGGTTTCCCCTTTCTGACTTTTCCTTGCATCTCTGGTATTAACCTGTTTATCTGTGTTCCTCATTTTGTATATATTGTATTATAGTTAGGCTGCTTGTTAGGTATTTTGTCATTTTGTGTGGTCCACTTATATCTTCATGTTTGCTGTGTATTCTGTTTGCTGGTGTTTGGATAGGTTTTGTTTCACTGTTATTAAACTTGCTTAAAACACATACAGTATATTCTGATCTCAGTGCAGCTATGCATATCTGGCCATCCTTGCTGCTTGAAGCCTACTCTCAGCATCCCTGACATACTTAATGGCCACTGATGTGCTCTCATTGGATAGAGGGAGCTTACTGCCGGTTCACACTAATACGACTTGTCAGGTGACTTGGTCAGCCTAGCTAGTCGCGCACCGTCACAGTCCATTGAGTAGTACAGGACCGGTTCTAATAGGAGCGACACAAGTCGCTCCGACTTAGAAAAAGGGTCCTGTACTACTTCGGGGCGACCTGGAGCGACTTGCATAGACATTCATTTTATGAAGTCCGTGCAAGTCACGCCGAAGTCGCGCTGCATGCGACTTCACAGGTCGCCCCCTAAGTCGGAGCAACGTAGTGTGAACCGGCACTTAGCCTTGAATTCAGGAAATTCATATTCCTACCAGGGGAAGCTAAATCAAACCTGCACAATGTGGTTAATGTCAAGGGATATTTTGTGGGGGAATGCTAAGGGGTTAGAACCCCTGTCAGCCTATTCTGTCTTTGTCCTTTTGGGAGGATTCCTTTCACTTCCTGTCCCAACAGGAAGTGGGAGGAAATATCTCCAAAGCAAAGGGAAATCCTCATAGTTGTAACTGAAACAGGTGTCCCCTCTGGAAGATTTCCCAACATCTCTTGTTCTGGTGAGAATTTTAGGATTCCTAACACATCTTGTCACTGTTTATCTGGTAACAATGGTCACTAAGATAAATAGGGAGGTTGAATCTCCATACTCCATACAGGGAGGTTGAATCTCCATACTCTATTCAGGTAGGTTGAATCTCGTTCCTCCATTCAAAACTCATAAGAAAGTCTTGGCTTTAGATACACTCTCTTCCAGGTCAACAAAGTGACAACATTGACGTACTTAATTTCTGAATATATTAGGTTCAGAGAAAAAAAATTGCCAACCTTTAGCCATTGCAAAGTCGCCAGAGGGTTCCCGCTCATGGACATGCAGGTCAGTTTTAACTTTTCATCTGCTTTTATAGTGGGTTCCTCATAGCCATCAATGGTCGGAGTGTCAGGGGGAACTACAGAGATGCACAGGGTCAGTGACAAGAAAGACACAGTACATAACCCACAGTAGGAACAACAAGCCCTCGTATTTGTATGGGTCATCTACACTGAAGCACTCATATTGAACAGGAACCAGGAATGTGGCCGCCCAAGACATAATCTAAGGTCTGTCATACTATGGCTCATCATATGTAATGAATGCCTTCTGCCTGAACTCTTCATGTCTACCTCAACACTTACCCCAGTGCATAAAACATGAAACTATCAGTCTACAGTATATGTCGTGTTTTGCTTGGGGATCAAGTATTTATTTTACTCACTGAACTGAAACTCAATTTATAACATTTGTATCATTGTTTTTTCTGGATTTTTGGTTAAAATTCTGTCTCTATCATTTAAAATACACCTATGATGAAAAATATAGACCCTTCATTTCTTCGTAAGTGGGCAAACCTACAAAATCTGCAGGGGATCAAATAATTATTTTTCCCACTCTATACACAGTATATAATGTATATATATATATATGTATATTAGTATTTTTTCCTATTTTGTTATTTTATAGCCCTAAAGGGAGGGGGATTGTTTTGAACCCCCAAAACATGTTGGCTGTTTTATGTGACCATGATGAATCATTAAAGATAACTTGACTCTTTGATCATTGGTCTGGTGCTCCTGTTTTGTTTTTTTGTTTTCTGAGTCACTTTCTGGGTACCCACTAATGGAGAGCCTTGTTTTAAATGAACGGTCTCACTAGCACCAGTAATCTTGTTAAATATTTAAGTTTTCTTCATTTTACTGGGAGAATAATTTTTCAAGTCCCGATGCCTCTTGGTCTTTCATTTTATTACATCAGCCGACATGGGGGACATATCTAATTTCTAACTTTTCTTCAATCTTCCATGCATGTTATGGGTCCTTGACAAAGCCCCCTTGTATACCCAAAAATTATTAAGTTCTAATTTTTCCTATATTTAAATAAAAATCAAGAGATTTTTTAAAACTTTAGTTAAATGCAATGACACCAATAGGGAAGGGGGAATTAAAGGTTTTAAGTGTTTTTTCTTAAGCGTAAAATGGATCCTAAGGGTTACAGAAGCTCCCTTTGCCTGTCCTTGAGGTCCATTCTTTGAAAAATAAAAAAAGACAGTGGAAAAAATTAAAACAAGAACTCTCAACCAACAGTACATAAATATGCTAAAAAAAGAAAAACACTAATACAAAACACAACAGGAAATAAACTAAACTACTCCAAATATACCTCCTAAAAGAGATGAAAAAAGTAGCCATTTATTCAAGCAAATTTAGTCTAAGCAGTAATATGTAGCAAAATAGGTCCCAACTCACTCATCCCTATTCAGCAGCCAGTCAAGTGAATCTAGAATCTAAGCATAAAGAGCCAGGGGGCTTTCATTGACAGCATCAGAAGAGGCCCCAAAAAAAAGTTAGGCACCAACTGCCATTTTTAGGCACGTTGGTGACCTGGTTCCTGTGATTTATTCGGCACTGTACTAGCCAACAAGAATAGCGGGACTGTGATGAAGTGTAGGTACAGTATAGAATTTTCTCACATAGAACATTCATTGTGAAGCTCACGGTCAGTGGGGCCTGAAGGGCTCCATTGGTGGCAGAGCAGACCAGGAGGTTTCCGTTATCCGTGCTCTGCGGAACGATTCTGTAATAGAAAAAAAAATAAAAAATTACGCAATGGCAAGGTCACCCTAACATTAAATCCTTGCTCATAGCTTCTTACCAGCAAAAAATTTTAGAAATTTGACCATTACACCTATATGATCTTGTTGGACATTCCATTCCCAATGGGAAGTCCAACAGAGTTGTCCCCTCTCCACTCATTTTAGAGGACTTTCCTCAAGATTTTGGAGGTTGTCCAGGAATTTGGAGTTGGAGTTGGTAGGAATTTGTGCCCAATCAGCCAAAAGAACCTTGGTGGTGTTAGGTTAGGTGTTGGAGAAGACCAGGCTCACAGTGGGCGTTCCAATACATCCTAAAGGTGCTTAATAAGGTTGACAGTACTAGTAACCCTAAGATCAAATCCTACCTCATAGCTTATTAACTGTTGTGTAACATTATATTATATATACTGTACACTGTATGGCCAATGGCCAAAAATGTGTGAAAACCTGACCCTCACACCAGTATAATCTTGCTGGACATCCCATCCCAATGGAAGGTCCAACATTGTCCCTTGGGGTTGGGATGTTGGACATTAATAAGGGATTGCCCCCTGACCTTCATTCATGGCTATAACAGGCTCTATTCTTTTGGGAAGACTTCTTAAGATTTTGGAGTATATCTATGAGAATTTGGGCCTATTTGTGAGGTCAGGTATTGATGTTGGATGAAAAGACCTGGATCACAATCTGCGTTCTAATTCATCCACCAGGTGTTCAGTAGGGTTGACCCAACTGGTGACCTTAACATCAAATTTTAGCTCACCTAGCTCCTACACTATATAACCAGAAATTTTTGGAAACTTGACCATTATACCTATATGATCTTGTTGGATATCCCATTAGAAGGTCTAAAATCCTCATCGGAATGAGATGTGGGACATTAATATGGAGTTGCTGCCTCTCCTCCATTTGTGGCTCTAAAAGGCTCCACATTTCTGGGAATACTTGACTTGACAATCAGCATTTTAATTCATCCAATAGGTGTTCAGTAAGGGTTGAGGTCAGGGCTCTGTGCAGGACACTTGAGTGTCTCCACACCAACCTGGTCAAACCATGTCTTTATGACAATGTTGGTTCAGAAGACCTGACCCATTCCAATTCATCCCAAAGGTGTTCAGTAGGGACAAGGTCAGGGCTCTGTGCCTCCACACCAACCTGGTAAAACCATGTCTTTATGAAGATGTTGGTTCAGAAGACCTGACTCATTCCAATTCATTAGTTGGGTTGAAGTCAGGGCTCTGTGCAGGACACTTGAGTGTCTCCATGCCAACCTGGTCATACCATGTCTTTATGACAATGTTGATTCAGAAGACCTGACTCATTACAAATTCATCCAAAAGGTGTTCAGTAGGGTTAAGGTCAGGGCTCTGTGCAGGACACTCGAGTTCCTCCACACCAAACTGAACACACCATGTTTTTATGAAGATGTTGTTTCAGAAGACCTGACTCATTCCAATTCATCCCAAAGGTGTTCAGTTGGGTTGAGGTCAGGGCTCTGTGCAGGACACTTGAGTGTCTCCACACCAACCTGGACAAACCATGTCTTTATGACAATGTTGGCTCAGAAGACCTGACTCATTCAAATTCATCCAAAAAGTGTTCAGTAGGGATGAGGTCAGGGCTCTGTGCAGGACACTCAAGTTCCGCCACACCAAACTGGTCAAACCATGTCTTTATGAAGATGTTGGTTCAGAAGACCTGACTCATTCCAATTCATCAGTTAGGTTGAGGTCAGGGCTCTATGCAGGACACTTGAGTGTCTCCACACCAACCTGGTCAAACCATGTCTTTATTACGATGTTGGTTCAGAAAACCTGACTCATTCCAATTCATCCAAAAGGCATTCAGGAGGATTGAGGTCAGGGCTCTGTGCAGGACACTCAAGTTCCTCCACACCAACCTGGTCAAACCATGTCTTTTTTGAAGATGTTGGTTCAGAAGACCTTACTCATTCCAATTCATCCAAAAGGTGTTTAGTAGGGATGAGGTCAGGGCTCTGTGCAGGACACTCGAGTTCCTCCACACCAAACTGATCAAACCATGTCTTTATAAAGATGTTGGTTCAGAAGTCCTGACTCATTCCAATTCATCAGTGGGGTTAAAGTCAGGGCTCTGTGCAGGACACTTGAGTGTCTCCATGCCAACCTGGTCAAACCATGTCTTTATGACAATGTTGGTTCAGAAGACCTGACTCATTCCAATTCATCCAAAAGGCGTTCAGGAGGATTTGAGGCCAGGGATCTGTGCAGGACACTTGAGTGCCTCCATGCCAACCTGGTCATATCATGTCTTTATTACGATGTTGGTTCAGAAGACCTGACTCATTCCAATTCATCCCAAAGGCATTCAGTAGGGATGAGGTCAGGGCTCTGTGCAGGAAACTTGAGTGTCTCGATGCCAACCTGGTCATACCATGTCTTTATGACAATGTTGGTTCAAAAGACCTGACTCATTCCAATTCATCCAAAAGGTGTTCAGTAGGGATGAGGTCAGGGCTCTGTGCAGGACACTCGAGTGCCTCCACGCCAACCTGGTCAAACCATGTCTTTATTACGATGTTGGTTCAGAAGACCTGACTCATTCCAATTCATCCAAAAGGCGTTCTTCAGGAGGATTGAGGCCAGGGCTCTGTGCAGGACACTCGAGTTCCTCCACACCAAACTGGTCATTTCTTTATGGACCTGGGGACAGTCATGGTGGATCAGAAAAGTGTCTTCATCAAACCTTTACCACAAGGTTGGAGGAACACAATTGCTTACAATGTCTTTGTATGATGTAGTATTAAAAGGACCCTTCACTGGAAACACCAACTCAATCATTTCGAGGAGGGTCCTCATACCTTGGCCATGTAGGTAGGTGTGATGGTCAGGTTCCGTAAACCTTTGGCCGTATAGCATAGCTGGACATAAATTAACTTTGAGTCATTTTTTACAATATAGAATCAGTTTTGTTATGGGTAAGTAGGAAGTGTTATTACTTTTACTTCTCACAGACAGAACAGGAGAAAACATTTTGCTCTAGTGACAGGTCCACTTTAAAGCCCTCGGTGTATCCCACACACTCACCCTGCTGTTACCTCTGTATTCTCCAGCTTTTCTTCCGAGCCGGGACTGTTACTGGATTCTACGGTGACTTCCACACCACCTGCCCATGAGACATGAGACATTCATCACCACTGGGTGGCACTAGAGTCCCTCTCTACCTCTCCTCAACAAGCACGTGGCAATTTTCGATCAATTTCGAGACGCCGGGAATCGTTAATTTGAATTGCGGTAATCACTAGAAACGAAGCAATCTACTGCCCGCGAGTTTGACCGACCACTAGAATGCGGTCGATCGCAAAAGTGGAAACTGGGCAAGAAATTGACAGCGGCGATAACGTTTTATTTAAAGAGCGAATTGAAATGAAATGAAAATGGGAAAAATGAAAAACAACGAAAGCAATTTTTTTATAAAGCAAAGTTTTCTTTCGCATTTAATTGGGGCAATTTCCATCCCATCTTGTTGCGGTTTGAGGAAAGCCGCCATTTACGTCTTCGATTGCTTTGTAGTTTTATGCAAGAAAAATGGAATAGAAGATTTCATAACCATGGGCTGCCCTACACACAAGAATCGCGCCAAAGAAGCTCCGGCACCTTTTTGGGGTGTAGAGCTTTGTGTGTTTTTTTATTATTGCAGGTTTTGAGGAAGGTATGGGGCGAAAAACACTTTTGGGGTGTTGGACACTTTTGGGGTGCCATTAACAGAGCATCCTCTGAACCCATACACTATATTGTCAAAAGTATTGGGACGCCTGCCTTTACACGCACATGAACTTTAATGGCATCCCAGTCTTAGTCCGTAGGGTTCAACATTGAGTTGGCCCACCCTTTGCAGCTATAACAGCTTCAACTCTTCTGGGAAGGCTGTCCACAAGGTTTAGGAGTGTCTATGGGAATGTTTGACCATTCTTCCAGAAGCACATTTGTGAGGTCAGGCACTGATGAGAAGGCCTGGCTCGCAGTCTGAGCTATAATTCATCCGAAAGGTGTTCTTTCTGGTTGAGGTCAGGACTCTGTGCAGGCCAGTCAAGTTCCTCCACCCCAAACTCACTCATCCATGTCTTTATGGACCTTTCTTTTGGTCCAAACCATTTGGTGGAGGGGGGGATTATGGTGTGGGGGTTGTTTTTCAGGGGTTGGGTTTGGCCCCTTAGTTCTAGTAAAGGGAACTCTTAAGGCGTCAGCATACCAAGACATTTTGGACAATTTCAAGCTCCCAACTTTGTGGGAGGAGTTTGGGGATGTCCCCTTCCTGTTCCAACATGACTGCGCACCAGTGCACAAAGCAAGGTCCATAAAGACATGGATGAGCGAGTTGGAGGAACTTGACTGGCCTGCCTGACTTGGCTTGCAGTCTCCACTCTAATTCATCCTCTTCTCTCTTCTGGGAAGGCTGTCCACAAGGTTTAGGAGTGTCTATGGGAATCTTTGACCATTCCTCCAGAAGCACATTTGTGAGGTCAGGCACTGATGTTGGACGAGAAGGCCTGGCTCGAAGTCTCCGCTCGAATTCATCCCAAAGGTGTTCTATCGGGTTGAGGTCAGGCCAGTCAAGTTCCTCCACCCCAAATTCGCTCATCCAGGTCTTTATGGACCTTGCTTTGTGCACTGGTACGCAGTCATGTTGGAACAGGAAGGGGTCATCCCCAAACTCCTCCCACAAAGTTGGGAGCATGAAATTGTCCAAAATGTCCTGGTATGCTGACGCCTTAAGACTTCCCTTTACTAGAACTAAGGGGCCAAACCCAACCCCTGAATAACAATCCCACACCATAATCCCCGTTCCACCAAATGATTTGGACCAGTGCACAAAGCAAGGTCCATAAAGACATGTATGAGCCAGTTTGGGGTGGAGGAACTTGACTGGCCTGCACAGATTCCTGAGGGGATTGTGTGACTGCACAGAGGCACAGAATCTGTAGGTGAAGTTATTTCCTCCTCTCTGCTTGTGGGGGGGGGGGGTAGAGACAAGCCTCTTCATGGCTGTACGGAGAAGCGCAGGATCTGTAGGAGGAGTTCTGTCCTCCTCTCTGCTTGGGGGAAGGGGTAGAGACAAGCCTCTTTGTGGCTGCACGGAGAAGCGCAGGATCTGGAGGAGGAGTTCTGTCCTCTTCTCTGCTGCCAACTGCAGAGACAAGCTGGGGGCTGCAGCTGCAGGAGAGGTGCGAGGGCCACATGAAATGGCCTGAGGGGGCCGGATTGCATTTGAAATATATGGCTTACAAGATGCTGGAATTCCTCCAGCCAGGAAATGAGGCGGGACCTATCTGACTTGATGCAGCTTCTACTGCACACTGCGAGAGTCTCATGGACAGGATCTTATATTCGCCACACGACACCAAACAAACCCGCCCGGTTATTCTTACTTTTGGTAATAGTCAGAACCGCTGCCGGTTTGGCATTCTGGGTGCTGCAAGCCACCGGATACTCCTCTCCATAGACCCAGGTCACTGTGCTGCCCGCCACATGATCCGTGAATACCGGAGCTTCCGGAGGGACTGGTGGGAGAGAAATGAAAGGGTTAAAGAAGTGAACTGTGATGATCAGTAATGATAATTCCAGAATACAAGTCACACAGGGGAGGCAGGCAATGTATGGACCCCTCAATGGCCCTGGCACCTATACTATGTCGTTATATTTATTATAGTTTATCTGATTCATCCTCTGACCTATGACACGTCTTGGGGAGATCTCCTTTCTATTGAGTATTTCCCCTCCTTCTTCTACATTTCACCACCGTAAGGCTCCATTTACATCCTGGCGTAGCGTCAACTCACGTTTTTCACGCAACACACAGTGGACAACCCATTAATTTCAGTGGGCTGCCAAAGAAGCTCCTGCACCTTTGTGGGTGAAGAGCATGTCTTTTCACTACGCGTTTCATCATGTTTTGTCACACGTTTCGATGCACACCTGCTGGCCGCATTTTTGGATGCCATTCACAATGAATGGCACTGTAGGCACTCCCTTAAGCTGCAAATGCAGCGGACGGGGGGTGTTCATCACATGACACAGTGGCGATGCTCTGCTTCAGGCCTGCCGCAAAAGCTATTGCCCCTGTCACAGGGGGGCAAGCAGTAATGCCACCAAACATCAGCTATTCAAGTGAATGGGGATGAGCTGCAAATGTGCCCCACGTGTTGGTGCGGCGTTTACGGGGGCCAAGGAACCTCTTCGCCACCTGTAAAATGCCTCCGAAAAGCGATCTGATCGTGGATCGCTTTTCAGTGGGACAGCAGTTTAGACGCTTAGTCTTACAAATGATATGAAGTGATATATATTTTTATATATATATATATATATATATATATATATACATATATATATACTGGTATATATATATATATATATTCTGTATATAAAAAAAGACATGCAGTATGTATATGTTATAAAATATGCTATAAATATTACAGTAAAATAATGTATTAATTATATATTTAATTAGATAATAGATAGATAGATAGATAGATAGATAGATAGATAGATAGATAGATAGATAGATAGATAGTTAGATAGATAGATAGATAGATAGATAGATAGATAGATAGATAGATAGATAGATAGATAGATAGATAGATAGATAGATAGATAGATAGGATAGATAGATAGATACTGAAATTCTAAAATATATATATATATATATATATATATATATATATATATATATATATATATATATATATATATATATATATATATATATATATAATTATGTATACTTTATATATGTAAAATATAAAATATATAATATAAATAATAATAGAATTTTAGTCTCTATATTTAAATATATATATATATATATATATATATATATATATATATATATATATATATATATATATATATATATAATAAAAGTATACTGTATATATATATATATATTTTATATATCAATATATATATAAATATATACTGTATACTGTATATAAAAAAAGACATGCAGTATGTATATGTTATATAATATGCTATAAATATTACAGTAAAATAATGTATTAATTATATATTTTATTAGATAATATAAATAATAATAGAATCTTAATTTCTATATTTAAATATATATATACTAAAATTCTAAAATATACATATATAAAATTATGTATACTGTATATATGTAAAATATAAATTATATAATATAATTAATAATATAATTTTAGTTTCCATATTTAAATATATATATATATATATATATATATATATAAATAGAAATATAGAAACTAAAATTCTAAAATATATACATAATAAAAGTATACTGTATATATATATATATATATATATATATATATATATATATATATATATATATATATATATTATTTATATAAAATTATGAATACTGTATATATGTAAAATATAAAAACAGAATTGCATGCAGTGTATATATATATATATATATATATTACAAAATACATAAAGATCACGTTTTGCAATTAGCGGCACTTACTCAATACATCTACCAGAGCTGTAATAGATACGATGCCAAGGCTGACCTCTGACCTCCCCACCTGGCAGTGGTATTCTGCATCATCAGAGAGGTCAATGCGCTCGATGCGTAGGTTGTACTCCCCTGCCAGGAAAAGCAGATAGATCGGCCTCATTAGAAATAATTAATAATCAGAGATGTATAGTAACGAAGTAGAACTACTTAAGTACTCTACTTAAGTACCGAAATGCGGTATCTGTACTTTCCTAGAGTAGAATTTTTTTCTCCTACTTCTACTTTTACTTCACTACATTTTTTCGATGATTTCGATACTTCTACTCAAGTATTTTTTTTTTGTGCTGCATAGTTACTCGTTACTTTTAAAAAAATTACCACTGCCAGAACAGTAGATGGCAGGTTGCATAAAGCTCACAAAAATGTGTATAATGTCATTTGTAAATCAGCGCATACGAAAATAAAGGCTGTGTATAATAAAAGCTGCTATTCCAAATCTTTCCAATAAAAAGAAAATATGAAACAAACATATAAATGGTGCTACAGCGCTTAAAGTGCATCAAGAAACTACTAACAAACACCGGTTAATCATTTGAATAAATCATTTGAAATAATAAAAACAATATGATGTTCATACTTTTGACTTCTTTCTTTAATAACTACATAACACAGTACTTGTACTTCTACTTTCAGTACTTGAGTAGAAATTTTTTTTCAAAACTACTGGTACTTTTTACTTTTAGTACTTAAGTAGCAAATTTTTTGAAAAAACTACTTGCAATACTTAAGTAAAAAAAATGTTGAATACTTTAGTACTTCTACTTAAGTAACTTTTTCTGCGAGCACTTCCACTTCTACTCAAGTAATTTTTTGATCGAGCTCTTGTACTTTTACTCAAGTAGAAATTTCGAGTACTTTATACAAGTCTGTTAATAATACACTAAACGCCTGTGTGTGCCTCCTGTAGAAACACAGATATATTTATAATTGGAAATAATATTCGATCCAGAATTACCAGCATGTGCTGCTTCAGAAAACAGTTGGAGAAAGAGCAAATAATGTAGAACTGTGGCCAGGGCACGGACATTCTGTTGACATATAGCAGAAAATAAGCCTTAAAATTAGATCTAACTGACCTCTGTAGCTACAGGCAATGTGGAGCAATTGGTCCTCAAAGTTTTCACTAGAAGCACTTTCAATTGATCTAAGTAGCCTGTTTTGCTCCTCCTCCCAGCAGTGAAGACCAGTTTACACCAGTGTAGCATGACATCAAGAACTGCGCATATTTGCGTTGTTTTTTTTTTTTTTGCACAGAACTAGGACAGACCATTAATTTTATTGGGCTACCGTATGCACTGCAAATGCAGAAAATAAGCTCATGTCGCTTTTTGGGCTGCAATTATCTAGCAAAAAATACAGATTTTTTACTTGTAAACAACAAGTGTCAGAAATAGGCTCGGGCTTTAAAGCGGAGTTCCGCGGAGTTCTAACTACCCTCCCCCCCCACAAAAATAAAAAGTCAGCAGCTACACATAATGTACACATACTGTAGCTGCTGACTTTTATTGTTAGGACACTTACCTGTCCTGGAGTCCAGCGATGTCAGCACAGCAGTTGATGGTTCCATCGGCTGTTGGGTGCTGCCGCCGCCATTGCCAGTCAGGGAGCCCGGCAGTGAAGCCTTGTGGCTTCACGGGCGGGTCCCTACTGCACATGCGCGAAGCACGCTGCACATTCGGATTGGCTCGGCGGCGGGGGAAGGAGGAGGGGGGCCAAACTTCCAAGAGACGGCACAGCAGCGCCATCTCCCAGAAGTGTGGAAGGGTACCTGTCAAAAAGGGATACCCGTTCCCCCCTCCCCCCTGAAAGGTGCCAAATGTAGCACCGGAGGGAGGGAGGGAGGGAGGAAGCAAATAAACGGAAGTTCCACTTTTGGGTGGAAGTCCACTTTAAGTGGTTAGCCACGGAGCAGAAGCACAGGATGAGGGGGGAGAGTAGAGGACGGAGACCTGACTTCACTGCGTCTCTTGCGAACTTTGAGAATGAATTGCTCCACAGTGTTTGCAGCTACAGAGGTCAGTAAGGGGCTGATTTTAAAGCTTTTTTTTACTGCGTGTTAAAACATTTGTACATATTTGAATGTCCGTAGCGTGGCCAGAGTTCTACATTAAGCTTTATTTTAATTGTTCTACAGACGCAGAATAAAAATCTCTTACAGATGACCCAAATTTTCATAAAACTATTGGGGTTGATTTGCTGAAGGCAAATAGACTGTCTACTTTGCAAGTGCAGTTGCACTTTTTCTCTATAGAGCTTAACGAATATGGTGAAGCTTTACTTTGGTGCAAGGAAAATAAAAAACTGCATTTTTTTTTTTTTGCTTGCACATGATTGGATGATGGAAATCACTACATCCACTAAGCTCTATTTGCCATTAGTAAACCAACCCCATTGCATTCAAATATATTTTCCAAATGTATTGCTAACTGTATAAAAGCATACCTCCCAACTTTTTGAGATGGGAACGAGGGACACCTATCAGCAAAAGTATGTAGGCATAGGACACACCCCATGCCACGCCCCCTTAAAGGAAAATTATACAAAGAAATGATTTGTTAAACACACAAGCCCTTTTTTTTTTTTTTTTTAACCACTACTATTCCTTTATACTGGGTTTTGACATTTACAAATGCAGCAATTTAGAAATTGGATGGAAAATTTAGTACTGGGATAAGATAAATAGTGCATTTTTTATATGCAACTCTATAGATCAGACCTCAATGAGGGACAAATGAGGAAGAAAGAGGGACAGAGGGACATTGTTCCAAATCAGGGAAAGTCCCTCAAGATCAGGGACAGTTGGGAGCTATGTAAAATGAGTAGTGAGACAGCCGTGGTGGGCCCCCCAGTGTCTTTGGGCCCCATAGCAGTTGCATCTCCTTCTGAGGCTATAAACACGTCCTTGGGTGTATTTTCCTTTGACTTTGTGACCCATCTCTACCACTGTTTGTAGGCCTTGGCACAGGAAGCCTTAGGGACATTCTCAGTAATGACCTACAGGCCAAGCAATGACCGCATTATTTTATTTAACTGGAGACATGACCATGACTATATTGGTGCAGCGCTGCTTTAGTCCACTAGAGGGGGGAATTTACATTTGCAGAATGGTTACTTGTGTCAATGCTTTTTGCACAGCCCCCCATCCTGCAGTCTATGAGGACCTCGTATACCGGCCTTCCTAAGGATCCGATATTCAGGGACACAGATGTTGTCCTCACTAGAGGAGCAGAGACGGGGATGTTAGAAAATATGCAATTCTGGGAAATAAATTCTATATATGAAAAAAAAATTATTATAGGTAGAAATCAAACATCCAGTAATATGCATAGGTGGGTACGTGCCAAAATTTACCCGGGCAATGCCAGAATTTGGAAGCAGCTGTTGGGTTATATAAGAACAAAATGTGTATACATAATATGTCTGTCTCACCTTTTTTGGGGTCACCGGTCATGCTGTAACGGGGAAAGCCGGGTATCCTGCGGTCGGGCCCCAGAAGAAGACCATTTTTTACCCACTGTACCGTGCCCGATGCATGTTCCACTTCACAGACCAACACATGTGTGGATCCCTGCACTACCGTTGCATTGTCAGGCTGTACACGGAACGCCTGCTGTGCTGCGAAGACACCTGGGGAGGAGGGGGGGATATGTCAGTTATCACCTACCCCATACATCAAATCTGATATATCACCATATATAATACTGGCTGTATACTCACACATTATACCAGCAGTACCCCCACAAATCATTTCTGTTGTACCCCTTCCTATCATACCCGCTGTACCCCCACATATGGTACCAGCTGTGCTCCCACACAGTATACCAGCTATATCCCCACAAATCATACCTGTTGTACCCCTTTATTTTATACCAGCTGTACCCCCACTAATTATACAAGCTATACCCCTATATATCATACCAGCTGTACCCCCACAAATCATACCCGCTGTACACCTATATATATTACCAGCTGTACCCCCACATATGTACCAGCTATGCTCCCATACATTATACCAGCTAAACCCCCACAAATCTTACCTCTTTTACCCCTTTATTTTATATCAGCTGAACCCCACAAACCATATTCGCTGTACCCCTATAAATCATTTCAGCTGTACCCCCACATATGTACCAACTATGCTCCCACATATTACGCCAGCTGTACCGCACACATCTTACCTGCTGTACGCCTTTATATCATACCAGCTGTACCCCCATACATCATACTTTCTGTACCCCTATATATCAAACCAGATGTACCCCCACACATTATACCAGCTGTACCTACACACTTTTTTGCTGGATGTACCCCCACACATTTTACCAGCTGTACCTATACACATCGTAGCTGTACCCCTATATATCACATCAGATGTATCCCCACACATTGTATCAGGTGTACCCCCACACATTTGCCAGCTGTACCCCAACACAATGCACCAGCTGTACCCAAACACATCATACAAGATGTACCCCCATACATTGTAACAGTTGTACACATCATACCAGCTGTACCTCCATACATCTGACTTGATGTACCCCCCTACATAATACCATCTGTACCCCCACACATCATAAAAACCATACCTACTGTACCCCTATATATCACACCAGATGTACCCCCAAACATTATACCAGCTTCACCCCCACATTTTTTTGCGGGATGTACCCCACACATTTTACCAGCTGTACCCATACGCAACGTAGCTGTACCGCCATATACAGTATCAGACTTGCTGTACCTCCATACATAATACCACTTGACCAGTTGTCCCCCCCACAGATTATACCAACTGTACCCCCACAAATCATATCCTCTGGACCCCATATATCATAACAGCTGTACCCTCAAACATCGTGCCAGCTGTACTCCCCATGTATCATACTTGCTATACCCTCTTTTATAAAACTAGCTGTAAACCCACACATTATACCAGCTGTACCCCACAAATCATACCTGCTATACCCCTATATATCACATCAGATGTATCCCCACACATTGTATCAGGTGTACCCCCTCACATTTGCCAGCTGTACCCCAACACAATGCACCAGCTGTACCCAAACACATCATACAAGATGTACCCCTACACATTGTACCAGTTGTACACATCATACCAGCTGTACCTCCATACATCTGACTTGATGTACCCCCCCTACATAATACCATCTGTACCCCCACACATCATAAAAACCATACCTATTGTACCCCTATATATCATACCAGCTGTATCCCCACACATTATACCAGCTGTATCCTCACACATTGTACCCGCTATTCCCCTGCACATTGTACCATATGTACCACCACACAATATACCAGCTGTAATATACCAGCTGTATCCCCACACATTATACCAGCTGTATCCTCACACATTATACCAGCTGTATCCTCACACATTATACCAGCTGTATCCTCACACATTATACCAGCTGTATCCTCACACATTATACCAGCTGTATCCTCACACATTATACCAGCTGTACCCCCACACATTATACCAGCTGTATCCTCACACATTATACCAGCTGTATCCTCACACATTATACCAGCTGTACCCCCACACATTATACCAGCTGTATCCTCACACATTATACCAGCTGTACCCCCACACATTATACCAGCTGTATCCTCACACATTATACCAGCTGTACCCCCACACATTATACCAGCTGTACCCCCACACATTATACCAGCTGTATCCTCACACATTGTACCCTCTATTCCCCTGCACATTGTACCCTATGTACCACCACACAATATACCAGCTGTACCCCCCACACATTATACCAACTTTGGCCCCATAAATCATGCCAGCGGTACCCCAAGGCATTGCAAAAGCTGTACCCTCAAACATCACATCATTTGCACCCCCACACATTATACCAGCTCCATCCGGATACACCAGTTGTACCATCACATCTTATATAACCTGCACCTCCTTGCATCAAACCAGATATGCTCAACATATCTTACCAGGTGTTCCTCCACAAATCTTACCAGGTGAACCCCCATACATGGTACTGGCTGTACCCCACACATTCTACTGACCACTTATACACTATTCAAAAACATGTCAGGCTACAAACCTTGGAAAAAACCAAAGCAGCAGCTGAGTATGATGGGAACAGAAGCCATGTTCAGTTCTACTATAAAGTGGACACACCTGAAACATAAAAATTCAAGAGTTATATACTGATGCATCGCTGTCCATCCCTAAATCATCACAGCTTATGATATGGTGGGGCTTTTTCAGGATTGAAGATTCAGGATCCACTCAATCACCACAACGTGTTCAGAGTAGGATGTAATTATAGAGTAGGGTGCAGGCCCATAAACCCAGGGGCTCAAAAAAAGCCAAATAATCTACCAGTATGTTTTGTTTCAGGATTTGCAATCATTCTTGGTAGGAGTCAAACTGAAGACCTAGAGCTATTCTTGGAAGGATTCAAACCGAAGACCTAGAACTATTCTTGGTAGGATTTAAACCGATGACCTAGAGCTCTAGAGCTATTTTTGGTGGGATTCAACCTGAAGACCTAGAACAGTTCTTAATAGGATTTAAAATGAAGACCTAGAGCTATTTTTGGTAGGATTCAAACCGAAGACCTAGAGCCATTCTTACTAGAATTTAAACTGAAGACCTAGAGCTATTCTTGGTAAGATTCAAAACGAAGGCCTAGAACTATTCCTGGTAGGATTTAAACCGATGACCTAGAGCTATTTTTGGTGGGATTCAACCTGAAGACCTAGAGCTATTCTTGGTAGGATTTAAAACGAAGACCTAGAGCTATTTTTGGTAGGATGCAAACCGAAAACCTAGAGCTATTCTTGGTAGGATCCAAACTGAAGACCTAGAGCTATTCTTGGTAGGATCCAAACCCAAGACCTAGAGCTATTCTTGGTTAGATTTAAACTGAAGATCTTGAGCTGCAAGACAAGAGGGTAAATTACTTCATCATCATGATGCCCCTATGAAAAGGAAGATGAAAAGTGTGGAGATTGTGGATTTTTGGTTATTATAAGTAAAGGTTGACCATTTCTCTTACCTTTCCTCCATTCCAGGGCGGCAACCTCTTCGGTATTTGATAGACTGCTGAGTCATGTAGTGACGTAGGGGGTTCGAGAAAGAAACCAGCATGCAAAGGGGACGCAGGCATCCGACGCTCCTTAAAGTGTCAAATGCCAAAGAAACTTTCTTAGGTTGCAGGGTGGGAAAGAAGGTGAGGTAGGTGAACCACCAGAGATGTGAGTATATGTTGCCTTTGGTTTTAAAGGTATAGTGACCGGAAAGGGGCCCTTTAAGAGTCTTACTTGTCACAAGGCAGTCCTACTGGACTGTTGCATGGCAGTTCAAGGAAAGGCTCAGGTCAAGGAAAGGCAGGCCTCAAGAACAAAGTGAAACTGAAGAGAAGGGCAAAAGAGGTTTTCTGGGCCATAAAAAATAGTGGGCATCTTGTGGTGTCTACTTTAAGGCAAGACTTTTTATTATAAAAGTTTAACCATGCAGGTTATGGTGGGAATGGACCAGAGGACTAAAGGACTAATGGAATGGACTAAAGGAATCAAAAAGTCCTCCAGCCGGTTCAGTTTGAGGGCTTTTTGATCAATTTATTCCCTTCTCACCCCAGGGGCGTAACTAGAACCTTCAGGGCCCCGGTGCAAGAAACCATGAAGGGCCCCCGGACCCTTGGCTGGGGCCCTTCCCTTCAAGCCTGGGGCTCTTCCCACTGATCCCGGGGCTCTTTAATCTCGTTGTGAGGTCCTTTATTATGGTCCCGCAGCGGGACCCTTTCACAAGTTCTGCAGTGGGCCCCCTTCCTGCCATCTTGGGGCCTTCCCACGGTGGTGGAATGCCAGGGCCCGGTTGCAAGTGTGACCTTTGCGATCCTGAAAGTTCACCCACTGGTGTCAGTAGTTTTTATTTTTTGTTATTTTATTGTATTAAAAAAAAGGAGCACAGTGATTTCTCTACATGCTGCCCCTGCCCCCTCCTATCCAGGTGTCCAGGGGAGCCACACAGGCCCCCTGGAGCATGGGGCCCGGTTGCAATTGCAACCCCTCTAGTTACGCCCCTGTCTCACCCTAACCTGTACTGGCCTACTCCATAGAAGCCATGGTTTCCATACACTGCTTTGGTGAAGGCCAACAAGCCTTGAAGCAGCTGTATGCAGTTGGGTATAAATGGAGGTTTAGAAGTGCATCTGGCCGATAGGGCGTAACGGGTGATTTGCAGTGCTTCCACCCACTGTCCTGAAATGAAGAGAAATTCCCTTATTTTTGGGATATGCGAGAATACGTGGAATGAGAATACCTTGAGAATACCTTATGTTTTAAGATGGCTTTACTGTGCAACATGTTGCTATTATATGTAAAAAAATTGTCAAATGTAGTACAAGAAGTCACTTAGCTCTGATGCTGGCCATTCAGAGGATGACTTTATAATGAATTCCACAGTCTAGTCATAAAAAAAAGAGGATTCAATGTCTAAAGGCAACCTAACCCTAACAAATTAGGCCTGGATGAGCTTATTTAGGATGAAACTGGTCATGTGGATTGACCTATCTGATGGCAAAATCTCAAGCAGGCCTACACATCTATCCTCCCGCTACTGTCTATGGCAGCAACATACCATGACAGGATGGCTGGTGATGCATAGAAAGAAGAGAGGGAGAGGGGGGGGGTCCAAGAAAATGAAACAGTTGGGTGATATAAACAATTATTAGGGTGCATCAATGAAAGGTGAATAGAAAAACTTACCTGATCTGTGCAGGAGAAATTCTGAGATCTTCTCTCTATCTGGAATCAGTGGGAAGATTCTTCGTCATCAGTCATGCTTCACAACGTTCATCCAAAAGAGTCCTGAGAGTGCTGAGACTCCCTCCCAGTGTCTGTGACTCCTTCTATCACTGCTCTCACCTCGCTATTCCCTTCTATCCTTCTTCTCACACTCTCTGTCTCTTCTTTCTGTCTGTTCCTAACTCTCTCTTCTCTTTCTCTCTCCCCTCTCCCTCTTATATTCTTTTTACACTCTTTACTAGCTGTCTCCCTTCCATGTCCTTTTTCCACACTCTATCTTCCAGCTCTCTGTCTCTCCTTTCTGTCTGTTCCTATCTCTCTCTCTTCTCTGTCTCTTTCCCTCTCTGTCACCTTTCTCTTTTTCTCCCTCTATCTCTCTCTTCTCTTTCTTTCCCCCTCTCTCTAACCCCTCTGTCCCCTTATCCCTGCCCTTCTTTCTCCTTCTCTCCCTTCCTTTCTCTCTCTTCCTCTTTTCTTTCCCTTTCGTCACTCTCTTTCACTTTTTTCTTCTTTCTTTTTTCTTTCTTGTCCTCTCCCTTTACTTTCCTCTCTCTCTCCCGTCTGTTTCCTCTTCCCTGCCTCTTTCTTTCTCCTTCTCTCTATTTCTTTCCTTCTCTTTACTCCTCTCTCTCCTCTCTCTCTCTCCCCTTTATCTCATCCTCCCCCCCTTCTTTCTCTCTCTTTCTTTCCTTCTCTATCTCTCCCTCTCTCTCTCTCCTTCTTTTATCTCAGCTTCTCTCTCTCTCTCTCCCCCCCCCCCCTCCTTTCTCTTGCTCTCTTCTCTCTCACCCCCTCTCTCTCTCTCTCCTTCTCTCTCTCTCTCTCTCTCCTTCTCTCTCTCTCTCCCCTCTCTCTCTCTCTCACTCCTTCTCTCTCTCTCTCTCTCTTCCTCTCTCCTTCTTTCTCTTTCTCTCTCCCCCTCTCTCTCTCTCTCTCCCTTCTTTCTCTCACTGTCTCTCTCTCTCTCTCTTCCTCTCTCCTTCTTTCTCTTTCTCTCTCTCTCTCTCTCTCTCTCTCTCTCTCTCTCTCTCTCTCTCTCTCTACCCCTTCTTTCTCTTGCCTCTCTCTCCTTCTCTCTCTCTCTCACTCCTCTCTCTCTCTCTCTCTTTCTTTACCTTTACTTCTCTCTCTCTTCCTCTCTGCCTTCCTCTTCCTCTGTCCCTCTTTCACTCTCACTCTCCTCTCTCCTCTCCCAGCGGTCTCTCCTCCCCGTCTCTCAGTAATAGTGGGAGTCAGTATATTCAGCATTTTTTAGACTGACACATCATTATTATCCCAATATCCTGGGACACTCAATGTCACCCCCCCCCCCCCCCACACACATGACACAGCCCAACAGCACAACTGTCCAATAGGTGACCGATCACTGCCCAGATGTTGGCAATGATCCCTCCACAACCCTCATACAGTTCTCACCCCCTAGTGTGAAATAAAGAAAAGTTGTCCCCAGAATTTCCATGTAAATGCCGTTCTTCTTGGTTTTTGTTTTGTTTTTTTCGCAATGAAAGTATCGTGTAAGAATAATAAAATATAGCAAACCGGCTGCCTCCAAAATTCTTCTTGTTCTAACTAAACCCGGCGTCTCCAAACTTTTTAGTATGGGGGCACATTGTACATTTTACAAATATTTTCAGTCTGGTAAATTAATTCCGCTTTAGATCAGGGTCCCCATCAGAGTTCCTTCTCCTTACATGAAGGTCCCCATCAGAGTTCCTTCTCCTTACATGAAGGTCCCCATCAGAGCCCCCAACCTAATATCTGGGTCCCCGTCAGAGTTCCCCTTACATCAGAGTCCCCTTAAGGGTCCTCATCAGAGTCAACCCTTATATCAAGGTCCCCATCCAAGTTCCTCCATACATGAGGGCCCCCATCAAAGTCCCCCATCTTATATTCGGGTCCCTGTCAGAGTTCCCCTTACATCAGGGTCCCTATCAAGGTCTTTATCAGAGTCACCCTATATATTAGGGTCCCCATCAAAGTTCCTCCTTATATGAGGGCCCTCATCAGAGTTCCCCACCTTATATCTGGGTCCCCGTCAGAGTTCCCCTTACATCAGGGTCCCTATTAAAGTCCTCATCAGAGTCCCCCCTTATATAAGGGTCCCCATCCAAGTTCCCCCTTACATGAGGGTCCCCATCAGAGCCCCCCCCCCTATACCCTGGTCCCCATCAGAGTCTCCTTTACATCAGAGACCCTATCAAGGTCCTCATCAGAGTCCCCCCTTATCAAGGTCCCCATCAGAGTTCCCCGTTACATCAAGGACCCCATCAGAGCCCCCCCCTTTTATCAAGGTCCCCATCAGAGCCCCCCCCCTTTTATCAGGGTTCCCATCAAAGCCCCCACCTTATATCCGGTCCCCATCAGAGTTTCCTTTACATCATAGTCCCTATCAAGGTCCTCATTACATTTCCCCTTTATCAAGGTCCCCATCAGAGTTCCTCGTTACATCAGGATCCCCATCAGAGCCCCCCCTTTTATCAGGGTCCCCATCAGAGCCCCCACCTTATATCCGGGTCCCCGTCAGAGTTTCCTTTACATCATAGTCCCTATCAAGGTCCTCATTACATTTCCCCTTTATCAAGGTCCCCATCAGAGTTCCTCGTTACATCAGGGTCCCCATCAGAGTTCCTCGTTACATCGGGGTCCCCATCAGAGTTCCTCGTTACATCAGAATCCCCATCAGAGCCCCCCTTTTATCAGGGTTCCCATCAGAGCCCCCACCTTATATCCGGGTCCCCGTCAGAGTTTCCTTTACAACAGATTCCCCCCATATATCAGTGCCCCCAACCGAGTTTCTCCTTACATGAGGGCCCCATCAGAGTTAGTCCTTATATCAGGGTCCCATCAAAGTCCTTCTCTTTATCAGTGTCCCCATCAGACCCCCCCCCCCCCACCTTATATCCATGTTCCCAGGGGGAAGGGGGGGGGGGACTTGAGAAGTTCATTGTGATGGTTTATATGCACTTTAAATAATGGAGCCATTTAAATTGGGAAAATACCGCAACCAAATTAATTTGCATCCAGCCTTTTCCAATTATCACAGCGAGCGGCTCTGAATTCAGTAACAAATCCATAAACAATTATAGATCATTAGACGTTTCACCAAGAAATTTTAATAAGTACAGGAAAATGTTACTGAATCCCTAAATTTATCTTCTTGATTTTTTTTTTTTTTTTATATCAGTCTTGATGTCCTCAGCACAGCCCATTCCATCTGAATAACAGCAATCCTTCCAATTACCTTTGCTGATTTCCCAGCTGCCAATTAGTCTTAATTAATTAACTGCAGATTAAAAATACCCTTATCATCCGTGAATTTCACTGATCGCCAATGGGAATCAATGGGGAGTAAAAGACGTGGGATATTATCACGCTGATCGATGGCGTCATAGGACTACTTGGCCGGCACTGCAGGAAACAATAAGAGTCTTATAAACTCCTCTGTGGAAAATATTTTGCATTTTTATTGAATTTTTATCAAATTCTCAAATATTTATGTAAAAATAAGAGGGTTTATTTTTTTTTTAAGTTTCCTGTGCCACACTTTTGTGAACATATTTCTATATTAGCTCATACACCCTAATGGATGCCTGTAGATCAGGCAGTGCAGTCAATGCCCTTTGAGGAACAATAGTTCTAGAGCTGGCATAAAAAGAGCAAAAAAATTATATATTTCTTTCCCACTTTTTCAGCATTTGAAAAATTTCCTGTAAAATTGTATTATTATTATTATTATTATTATTATTATTATTATTATTATTATTATTATATATATATATATATATATATATATATATATATATATATATATATATATCATTTTTTTTTTCTAGCTGCTGCTGATTAGCAATGAGTGGAATGACTTTAGTAGAATTTATTTTCTTAGTTTATTTCATGTAGGGCCCATTTAGACTTGTGCGCCATAGTGAAGCCCACATTACCGCATGCATTATTGCAATACACAGTAGCGCATGTAATACTGTTTTGCAATATCGTTAATTTTTTTAATGGTCTCCTACCAGTATGCTATGTTGCTGTATCCGATTTTTAGCACAATAGGGTGCCTGCTGGCAACCAGTTTATTAGGCTTCCTTAATGCAACACAGGTCAATGCACAACATGGGCCCTAAGTGTTCTATTTATATATTTCTTGTTTTTATTATTATTATTTTTTTTTTTATTTATTTTGCACCCCCTGGCAACAAATTCAATGGGCTTCCTTAATGCAACACAGGTTATTGCATGACATTGTCCCTAAGTGTTTTATTATATATTTCCTGCATTTATATTTATTATTTTATTAATTTTATCTGGGATTTTTTTTTTTTTTTTTTTGCCCCCCTGCAACCAATTCAATAGGCTTCCTTAAAGCAACACAGGTCAATGTACAACATGGGCCAACAGTGTTTTATTTATATGTTTCTTGTTATTATTATTTATTTTATTTTATTTATGTATTTTTTTTTTTGAACCTCATGGCAACCAATTCAATAGGCTTCTTTAAAGCAACACAGGTCAATGCACAACATGGGCCATCGGTGTTTTATTTATATGTTTTTTTTAAATTATTATTATTTATTTTATTTTTTATTTTTTATGTATTTTTTTTTTGCACCCCCTGGCAACAAATTCAACAAGCTTCCTTAATGCAACACAGGTCAATGCATGACATGGGCCCTAAGAGTTTTATTTATATATTTCTTGGTTTTATTATTATTTAATTATTTTTTATTTATTTTTGCACACCCTGGCAACAAATTCAACAGGCTTCCTTAATGCAACACAGGTTATTGCATGACATTGTCCCTAAGTGTTCTATCATATATGTCCTACATTTATATTTATTATTTTGTTAATTTTATCATTTATATTCATTAATTTTGCTAATTTTATCTATGTTTTTTTTTTTTTGCTCCCCCTGGCTACCAATTCAATAGGCTTCCTTAAAGCAACACAGTTCAATGCACGACATGGGCCCTAAGTGTTCTATTTATATATTTCTTGTTTTTATTATTATTATTATTTATTTTATTTATGTATTTATTTATTTATTTTTTGCACCCCCTGGCAACCAATTTAATATGCTTCTTTAATGCAACACAGGTTATTGCATGACATTGTCCCTAAGTGTTCTATTATATATTTCCTGCATTTATATTTATTATTTTTTTACTTTTATCTATTTTTTTTTTTGCTCCCCCTGGCAACCAATTCAATAGGCAAACTTAATGCAACACAGGTCAATGCACAACATGGGTCCTAAGTGTTCTATTTATATATTTCTTGTTTTTATTATTATTATTATTATTATTTTTTTTTTTAATTATTTATTCATGGGGTTTTTTTTTTTTTTTGCACCCCCTGGCAACCAATTCAATAGGCAAACTTAATGCAACACAGGTCAATGCACAACATGGGTCCTCAGTGTTCTATTTATATATTTATTTTTATTATTATTTTTTATTTTTGTTTATTCATGTATTTTTTTTTTTTTGCACCCCATTGCAACCAATTCAATAGGCTTCCTTAACGCAACACAGGTTATTGCATGACATTGTCCCTAAGTGTTCTATTATATATTTCCTGCATTTATATTTATTATTTTTTTAATTTTATCTATGTTTTTTTTTTTTTTTTTTGCTCCCCCTGGCAACCAATTCAATAGGCTTCCTTAATGCAACACAGGTCAATGCACATCATGAGTCCTAAGTATTCTATTTACATATTTCTTGTTTTTATTATTATTATTTATTTTTGTTTATTCGTGTATTTTTATTTTTATTTCTTTGCACCCCATTGCAACCAATTCAATAGACTTCCTTAATGCAACACAGGTTATTGCATGAAATTGTCCCTAAGTGTTCTATTATATATTTCCTGCATTTATATTTATTATTTTTTTAATTTTACCTAGGTTTTTTTTTTTTTTTGCTCCCCCCGGCAACCAATTCAATATGCTTCCTTACGCAGGTTAATGCATGACATGGGCCCTAAGTGTTCTATTTACATATTTCTTGTTTTTATTATTATTATTTATTTTATTTTTATTTATTAATGTATTTTTATGCACCCCATGGCAACCAATTCAATAGGCTTCCTTAATGCAACAAAGGCTATTGCATGACATGGTCCCTAAGTGTTCTATTATACATTTCCTGCATTTATATTTATTATTATTTTAATTCTATCTGGTTTTTTATTTTTTTTTGCTCCCCCTGGCAACAAATTCAATATGCATCCTTAAAGCAACAAAGGTTAATGCACGACATGAGCCCTAAGTGTTCTATTTATATATTTTTTGTTATTATTATTTATTTTATTTTATTTATTTATGTATTTTTCTCAACTCCTGGCAACCAATTCAATAGGCTTCCTTTATGCAACACAGGTTATTGCATGATATTGTCCCCAAGTGTTCTATTATATATTTCCTGCATTAATATTTATTATTTTTTTATATTTTTATTTTATTTCTTTGTTTAATTTTTATTTTTTGCACCCCCTGGCAACCAAATTAATAGACTTCCTTAATGCAACTCAGGTAATGCATGATATGGACCCTAAGTGTTCTATTATATCTCTTGTATGTAATATTTATTTTTCTAATTTAAATTAATTTTATTTTATTTTAATTCACATTTTTTTGCAGTGTTTTTTTTTATTATCATTTTAATAAAGGACACAAGAACAGGTCAAAGACAGTCAAAAAAAAAAAACCTTTCTTAACCCTTTGGAGCCATTTAGGGGTCTTTATCAATGGTTTCACCCAAAATTAAAATAAAAAAACTTTCACCCAAGATTATTCAATTTACCTAATTGATTCTTATGTAAAATTTGGGTGAACCTTGTGTGGAAGTTGTGTAAGTGTTGGTTGAACACATTCATAAATAGACCCCTCAACCCCTCTACGCCCCAAAATCCAACAAAATGCCTTCATTTTCCCTACAATGGCAAAATTTTAGTAACATTTTGGTAAAACCTACTAATTTTCGCAAAATTTTAGCAAAATTCGCTCATCCAAAATGCTGATAAGGCCTCTTTGGAGACTTCCGGGAAGCCCAAAAATCCCAACAATGGTCGACTTTGCACGCCCCAAAATCCAACAAAATGCCTTAATTTTCCCTTCCCTATGGACTATGTACAATGGCAAAATTTTAGTAAAATTTTGGTAAAACCTCCTAATTTTCGCAAAATTTGCGCAAAATTCGCTTATCCAAAATGCTGATAAGGCCTGTTTGGAGACTTCCAGGAAGCCCAAAAATCCCAACAATGGTGGACTTCTCATGTCTATCGACACTTTTTTCACCATTTTTAATTATTTAAAGTTGTTTACATTTTTTTTGCTACAAGTAGCAATTATTGTATCCATTATAATGTCGGAGAAATATAGCAATGAAGCCCCGCAGTTCTCTTGGTGGTCTTTATAAACCCACCACCTGATGATTTGTAGCTCTGGTGCATTTATTTCTGGGTTGCTGACACCGGCACGCTCGCCCATCTGTCATGTGAAAGGAGGGAGTCATACCTTCTCCCACATACTGCGCATAATTACACAAACACACGGAGGTTCAATCTAACTTCATTAACTCTGAAAACTCAGCAGTATGAACAAGTTGACACCCCCCTATTTAACTCTTTCCCTGCCCCCTGCTGACAATTTTTTTCCCAGGCCCGATGTGTCAACTCAACCATGTGGATGGGCATTATTGGGGTCCATATGACCATAGGAATGGTGGGGACAGCCAACCTGGTAATCTGGGAACACCTGCTTGTGATGCTGGAGAGGAATTTGCAAATACACCTACTGCTGGCTATTCCCAGACACACCCACTGCTGGCTATTCCCAGACAAAACAACTGCTGGCTATTCCCAGACACACCCACTGCTGGCTATTCCCAGACACAACAACTGCTGCTGGCTTTTCCTAGACACACCTACTGCTGGCTTTTCCTAGACACACCCACTGCTGGCTATTCCCAGACACACCCACTGCTGGCTTTTTCCCAGACACACCCACTGCTGGCTATTCCCAGACACACCCACTGCTGGCTTTTCCCAGACACACCCACTGATGACTATTCCCAGACACACCCACTGCTGGCTTTTCCCAGACACACCCACTGCTGGCTTTTCATAGACACACCCACTGCTGGCTTTTCCTAGACACACCCACTGCTGGCTTTTCTTAGACACCCCCATTGTTGGCTATTTCCAGACACACCCACTGCTCCCTATTCCCAGACACACCCACTGCTGGCTATTTCCAGACACACCCACTGCTGGCTATTCTTAGACACACCCACTGCTGGCTTTTCCTAGACAAAACCACTGCTGGCTATTCCCAGACACACCCACTGCTGGCTATTCCCAGACACACCCACTGCTGGCTATTCCCAGACACACCCACTGCTGGCTTTTCCCAGACACACCCAATAATGACTATTCCCAGACACACCCACTGCTGGCTTTTCCCAGACACACCCACTGCTGGATTTTCCTAGACACACCCACTGCTGGCTTTTCTTAGACACACCCACTGCTGGCTATTTCCAGACACACCCACTGCTCCCTATTCCCAGACACACCCACTTCTGGCTATTTCCAGACACACCCACTGCTGGCTTTTCCTAGACACACCCACTGCTGGCTTTTCCTAGACACACCCACTGCTGGATTTTCATGGACACGCCCCCACTGCTGGCTATTCTCAGACACACCCACTGCTGGCTATTCCCAGACACACATACTGCTGACTTTTCCTAGACACACTCACTGTTGCCTGTTCCTAGACACACCCACTGCTGGCTATTCTCAGACACACCCACTGCCGGCTATTCCCAGACACACACACTAATGGCTTTTCCTAGACACACCCACTTTTGCCTGTTCCTAGACACACCCACTGCTGGCTTTTCCTAGACACACCAACTGCTGGCTATTCTGAGACACACCCATTTATGCCTATTCCCAAACCCACTCATTGCTGCCTATTCCTAGACACACCCACTGCTAGCTTTTCCTAGACACACCCACTGCTGGCTTTTCTTAGACACCCCCACTGCTGGCTATTTTCAGACACACCCACTGTTCCCTATTCCCAGACACACCCACTGCTGGCTATTTCCAGACACACCCACTGATGCCTATTTCCAGACACACCCCCTGCTGGCATTTCCCAGACACAGCCACTGACACCTATTCCCAAATCCACCCACTACTGGCTATTCTGAAACATACCCACTGCTGAGAAATCCTAAACCAACCTGCCTCTAGCTATTCCCAGACACACCCACTGCTGTCTATTACCAGATACATATATGCTCAGGGGACGTGTTTGGCCCCGTGTCTGGGGCTCTGTGGGTGGGTTGAGGCAGGATCTCCAAGACATACTCATTGTTCACAGATAAGATTTGAAGGGCCAGTTGAGACCCAGAACATACTCAATGGACCTCCAAAAATATTCCGGAGTATATTTACAAGCCTATCTGAAAGATGTCATAGATATGATCAGGGGAAGGGTTTGGTCCAGAATCTGGGCCTCTTTGTGCGGGTTGATGCAGTGGCTCCAAGACATACTTATTGTTCCTAGATAAGACATGTAGGCTCAGAAGGGACCCAGAACATATTCAACAGACCTCCAATCCAACTTCAGTCAAGAGTTTATGGACAAGCCTCTCGATGATGTCCTAGAGTGACCTAGACGTGGCCAGGGGACGTGTTTGGCCCAGTATCTGGAGCTCTGTGAGTGGGTTGAGGCAGCAGCTCCAAGACATACTAATTTTTCATACATTAAACTTGTAGGGTTAGAAGAGACCGAGAAAAGACTCAATGGACCTCCAAAAATATTCAGTTTTGGAGTATATTTACCAGCCTATCTGGATGATGTCACAGATATGATTAGGGGAAGGTTTTGGTCCAGGATCTGGTCCTCTTTGTGCGGGTTGATGCAGTGGCTCCAAGACATACTCATTGTTCACAGATAAGACTTGGAGGGCCAGTTGAGACCCATAACATACTCAACAAACCCCCATATTTCTTTTGGAGTAAATGAACAAGCCTCTCTTTATGATGTCAGAGATATGATCAGGGATGGGTCTGGCTGGTATATGGGGGCTATGTTGAGGCAGCAGCTCCAAGACATACTCATTGTTCACAGATAAGACTTGTAGGCTCAGAAGAGACCCAGAACATATTCAACAGACTTCCAATCCAACTTCAGTCAAGAGTATATGGACAAGCCTCTATTGATGATGTCCTAGACGTGACCAGGGGACGCGTTTGACCCGGAATCTGGGGATCTGTGAGTGGGTTGAGGCAGCAGCTCCAAGACATACTCATTTTTCATACATTAAACTTGTAGGGTTAGAAGAGACCCAGAAAATACTCAATGGACCTCCAAATATATTCCATTTTGGAGTGTATGAACAAGCCTATCTGGATGATGTCACAGATATGGTCTGCTATCTGGGCCTCCTAGAGCGGGTTGATGCAGCAGCTTCAAGACATACCCATGACCTTGAGGGACATAAGAGACCCAGAACATTTGCAGCAAACCCTCAGATATGAACAAGTGTTACTTGATAATGCCACAGACATGATAAGGGCACGGCTTGGCCTGTATCTCGACCTCTGTGAGCAGGTTGATGCAGTGGCTTCAATACACACTCATTGTTCTGAGATAAGACTTGGAGGGTCAGAATAACCCAGAAGACCCAAAATATACTCAACAGACCCCCAGATTGCTTTTGTATAATATGAACAAGTCTCTCTTGATGATGTCATGGATATGATCACGGACAGGTTTGACCCGGGATCTGGGGCTCTGTGAGCCGGTTGACGCAGCAGCCCCAAAACATACTCATTGTTCGCAGATAAGACTTGGAGGGTCAGTAGAGACCCAGAACATACTCAATGGACCCCCAGATTGCTTTTGGAGCAAGGCTCTCTTCATAATGTCACAGATATGAGAAGGGCACAGTTTGGCCCGTATCTGGACCTCTGTGAGCTGGTTGATGCAGTGGCCCCATGACATACTCTTAGTTCATAAATAAGACTTGTAGGGTCAGAAGGGACCCAGAAACTCAACAGACCTCCAGTCAGAGTACAGTCTGGAGCATACGGACAAGCCTCTTGATGATGTCTCAGATATGATAACAGGATGGGTTTGACCCATCGAAATAGCAGTTCAAAGACATACTTAACTGGCCATAGATAAAACCTGGAGGGTCAGAAGGGACCCAGAACATACACAACAGACCCCCGATCAGACTGCAGTCTGGGGCAGGAAGGTTTCAGCAGCAGAACCTTACAGAAAGAGCGGAATCTCATCAATGGGGACCCAGGTGGCCAAGCTTCCAACCTCTCCACTCAGTGCCAGGGCAAGGTTCAGGGGATAACTGGGCCAGGGGGCAGGGGGGCAATTGCCCCCCCCCCCCCCCGGGCCGCTGTGATGTCCTGTAAAAAGGCTGAAGTGCTTCTGCCACAGACATGCCTAAATGATTCCTGGTGAAGAGAAGTAAAAAGTCCCCATCGCTGACCTACTGAGTGCGGAATGAAGACAAGGACAGAGCGCAGGCCTCCCCTCACAACATGAATGGTGTAAACTGTGTCTGAGCAGAGGCCGGTTCCATGCCCCACTGGAGACTCTTCTCTCCTGGCCAGCCTCAACCGAGCTGTCCCTGCTCTCCCAACCACCCCCTGCTGGCCAGGTTGGGAACCTGGCTTCAGCCAGTGAGTAGAGAGTACCTGGAGCAGGGCTTCAGCCTGGAATGGGGGTCATCAGGAGGACGAGAAGAGGGAGAGTGGGAGGGGGGCCGAGTCGCTGCACCATGGGCCTCTGGTTTGTACTTGCCCCCTGGGCTGAAAGTTGCCAGTCTGCCCCTGGCAAGGTTATCTAGAGCCCAGGGCTAGCAGGCCAAATTGCGTGCGCCCCCCACCCAAGATGTATGAGCATTATGTGTCAGCAACTCCCCCCCCCCCCAAACAAATAAAATGAGCACTAATCTGCATGCCTACCCCTAAGCATAAATCCCCTCTCCTCCCAGTACAAATCTGCCCCTCTGCTGAAATCTCTCTATCCCAGCAAAAATCTTTGCCCCCCCAGCTGAAACCCTCTCTGTACCCATATGCTCCCAGCAAAAATGCCCCCCCCCCCCAGCTGAAACCCTCTCTGTACCCATATGCTCCCAGCAAAAATGCCCCCCCCCCCTTCAAAAATTTACTCCTCCTAGCACAAATTTGCCCTCCAAGCACAACCCCCCTTCCCCACTGCAAATCCCCAGCACAAATTCTCATCTTCCAATTCCCCTTCTAGCACAAATCTACCCCCCCCAAAATCAACTTTTCTACAACAAACTCCTCTTCCTAGCGCAAATCTTCTTCCCCCCCAACACAAATCTCCCCCCATATTTCCCATCCTATAACTATTTTTACCCCCTGCTACCCCCCTATTCCAAATTCCCTCTTCCAACACAAATTCCCCAACCCCCCCAATCTCCTCATGGTGCACCCCCACACCACCTTATATGATACCACAGTGCCCAGGGCAGCCGCTCCCTCCTGCCCACCCCTTGTCCCGGCCCTGCCTCCTTTCTATCTACAATGAAATACAAAGTTGAGCTTTAAATAACGGTAGATCTCCTTTGTCGGCAGGCGGAATTCTTCCCATGCTGGGGATGGAAGCAGCGTGACTCGCACAGCAGGGCAGGAAAACAAAACTTCCCGTGTGTCAAGGTGCTAAAATATGCAAATGTGGCGTGTTTATGTGATCGCAGCCTGAGAATAACACAAGCTGCTTGTAGCAGAAAATACGCACAGCGTCTATATATAAAAATGTCTTCCTAATTGTCTGAGATGCTTTTAGTACCTTTATGTAGCACTGCAAATCCCCCGGAGGTGTGCGCCTTTTTCTGGTGCTTTTAGTCTTTTGGATGGCGCTCGCCTTCCTGCAATTTTTTAGCTGCAGTGTTTTAGCTGCACTTTTCTGTTGCTCGGTTGGCAGTTTCATTGCTGTATTGTTTGTAATATTATTATTTCCTATTGTCCTCAGCTCCATCTAGTGGCCATAATTTGGTATTTTTCCTGAAATGCCACAATCAAACGAAAGTACTGCAATACTGCCACTAGATGGAGCTGGCGATGATAGGAATTAATCATATCACAAACAATACAGCAATTAAACTGGCAGGCGAGCAACAGAAAAGTGCGTCACTGCAGGTGATAATCAATATGGGGGAGGAGATGACCGTATTGCCAACAATATGTTGTGCCTGTGTGAATCCTGAAGACATCCGCGTGGTGAATTCTTTTATACATGGATCCTAAAGCGTTCTAAAAATAACATTTTTAAAGCAGATGTAAATCCTGTGTGTCAAAAACAAGTAAATATTGTTTCTACCTTTTTTTTTTTTTTTTGCCTCTCAGTGCTGCGGATCTCCTGCAGCCACTTTGCAGCCACATCCTGTCTACAGGCACTCCAGTGATGGCAGCGTGGCATTTCTCAGGGTGGGTTTCCTGATGGGTTGTCCTTAACCACTTGCCGACCGGCCCACGCAGATTTACTGCCGCAGGGCAGCAAGGCGGCTCGGCTGCGCATAATCATATATCATGGGGGGGGCGCAATTTGGCATATATTCACCCTGGGCTCTAGATGACCTTGTCCCAGCACTGCATATAAGAGTGGCAGGAAGCTCCTTCCTTCCAGTACTTTCTACTGCCACCAGATGGCGCTTTAGGCTCCTTTTCACATGTTTACCAGGCTAATTCAAACTGTGCTGCTGTTCCTAGAACTTAAAGTCAGATTTCGGGTATGGATTAACATATGGCCATACATGACTTCGCTGTGTCATGTAGGGTTGGGAGGAAGCATCCGTAGCCATATGTACTTTTTACTGCCACCAGGTGGAGCCTCAGGCTGCTTTTTACATGCTTTCTGCTCAGGGAACTGAAGGTCAGTTTTTGGGTATAGGGTGGCAGTTGGAAGAAGCTCCGTACCTTTATATACTTTTTACTGCCACCAGGTGGAGCCTCGGGCTGCTTTTCACATGTTTGCCTGGCTAATCCTAACTGCTTTCTGCTCAGGGAACTGAAGGTCAGTTTTTGGGTATAGGGTGGCATGTGGCCCTACTGGACCTCACTGTCTTGTGTGGCAGTTGTAGGAAGCTCCTTAACCATATATACCTTTTACAGCCACCAGGTGGAGCTTTAGGAATCTTTTCACGTGTTTACCTAGCTAATTCTAACTGTTTTGCTGTTCACAGAACTGCAGGTCAGATTTAAGGTATGGGGTAGCATGTAACCCTACTTGACCTCACTGTGTCATGTGACTGTGGGAGGAAGCACCTTAACCATAGGTACATTTTACAGCCACCAGGTGGAGCTTAAGGTTCCTTTTCACATGTTTACCTGGCTAATCCTAACTGCTTTGCTGTTGACAGAACTGCAGGTTGGATTTTGTGTATGGGTTAGCATGTAACCCTACTTGACTTCACTGTGTCATGTCGCTGTGGGAGGAAGCACTTTAACCATAGGTACATTTTACAGCCACCAGGTGGAGCTTTAGGCTTCTTTTTACATGTTTGGCTAATCTTAACTGCTTTCTGCTGAGAGAACTGAAGGTCAGTTTTTGGATTTGGGGGTGGGGGGGGGGGGGCTGTGGCCCTACTCAACCTCACTGTCTTGTGTGGCAATTGTAGGAGGCTTCTTGACCACATATACCTTTTACAGCCACCAGATGGAGCTTTAGGTTCCTTTTCATATGTTTACCTGGCTAATCCTAACTGCTTTGCTGTTCACAGAACTGCAGGTCAGATTTTGGGTATGGGGTAGCATGTAACAATACTTGACTTCACTGTGTCATGTGACTGTGGGAGGACGCACCTTAACCATGGGTACATTTTACAGCCACCAGGTGGAGCTTTGGGCTCCCTCTTTCATGTTTACCAGACTAGACTTCACTGCTTTCTGCTCAGAGAACAGAAAGTCAGTTTTTGGGAATATGCTGGAATGTGGCCCTACTGGACCTCAGCATCCTGTGTGGCAGTTAGAAGATTTGTAGCTTTTTACATCCACTAGGTGGAGCTTTAGGCTCCTTTTCACATGTTTACCTGGCTAATCTTAACCACTTACCCACCAGCCCTATTTCGGACACTTTTTGTTTACAAGTTAAAATCAGTATTTTTTCCTAGAAAACTACTTAGAACCCCCAAACATTATATATATTTTTTTTAGCAAAGACAAGGAGAATAAAATGGCGGTCATTGCAATATTTTTGTCACGCGGTATTTGCGCAGCGGTCTTTAAAACGCCATTTTTTTGGAAAAATTTTGAAAAATCACATTTCACTGCATTTAAAAAATACTAAACAGTAAAGTTAGCCCATTTTTTTTGTATATTGTGAAAGATGATGTCACGCCGAGTAAATAGATACCCAACATGTTACGGTTTAAAATTGCGCCCCCCCGTGGGATGGCGACAAACTACGGTCAATAGAGATCTCAATAGGCGACGCTTTAAATGTATTTAACAGTTACCAGTTTAAAGTTAGAGTGTAGCTCTTTTTTTTTAATTATTGCTCATGCTCTGGCGATCGCGGCGATACCTCACATGTGTGGTTTGAACAGCGATTTCATTTGCGGCTCGACTTCCGTATACGTTTTTTTTTGTGCGCGAGCTAACGGTGACGGGGGCGGCTAAATTTTTTTTTTTTCCCCCATTTATTTTATTTTTTTTTTTTAACTTTATTACAGTTTTTAAAAAAAATAAAAAATCTGATCACTTTTATTGCTGTCACAAGCAATGTAAACATCCCTTGTGACACCAATATGCAGTGACAGGTACTCTTTATGGAGGGATCGAGGGTCTAAAAGACCCCAAACCCCTCCACTACACTTCCCTGTATGCAAAACGCTGAAAACGGCGTTTTTGCATACAGCCGTTTTTCAAATGTGCCGCCTTTTTTCAGCTCACTAACCCGGAAGTGACGTCATGGACGCCGCCTCCGGGTTACGTCATCGGAGACCCGATCGAAGCCGTTTCCGGCATTGATCGGGACTCCATCCAGTCGTCGGACGCGCCGGCTGGATGCTCGGGGCTCCCGGTGGGACGGGAGCCCCGGTAAAAGCCTAGGAAGGCGGCGGGAGGGGGGGACGTCCCCTCCTGCCCCCCGGGTAACGATCGAGCGGCTCCCGAGCCGCATCGGTCGGTACCGACGGAAAGCCAACCGTCGGTTTTAAACCACGGTACCGGGATGATGCCTCTAGCTAGAAGCATCATCCCGGTATAACCCCGCAAAGTTTACGGACATCATATGACGTCCACCCAGGGAGAAGTGGTTAACTGCTTTGCTGTTAATAGAACTGCAGGTCAGACTTCGGGTATGGGTTAGCATGTGACCCTACTTGACCTCACTGTGTCATGTGGCAATGGGAGGAAGCGCCTTAACCATATATACCTTTTACAGCCACCAGGTGGAGCTTTAGGCTCCCTTTTACACATTTACTAGGCTAGTCTTAACTGTGATGCTGTTCACAGTGGGTGGGGCTTCCTCATGGTGACAACAGTGGACCGCACCGGCGTAATGTGTGCTGAAGTGGCTGATTATAGTTCCAACCAGGGACTCACCCGAAAAAAAAAAAAAACCTTTAAAGGGGAAGTAGACCCAACATTTTAACTTTCCCTCATGAACAAGTGTGTTAAAACAACTACTTATAGTCTCCATTGGACACCCGCATGACAAGGTGACAACACGGGAGCATCATTGGGAGGCAGGAACAGAAGGTTGTCTCCCTAGAACAGGAAGTTCCCAGACAAGGACACTCATTGAAGGATAATTTTAACGAAAGCCACAATTTTGAAAAAATTGTTGAAAATTGCTTTTGAGATGCAATTAACATTTTAACATTTCTGCGATGTTTTATTGATCGGATTTCCATTTGTTTTTTAATGCTGACCCACTTTACCCTGTGCAGTTACATGGTTTGTCCATTGGGTGGCGCTAGCATGTAATTTTATTCCACGTGTCCCCATAATATCCACCTTGTATATTAGCAACCATAAAGCATGTTTACCCATGAAGAGAGGCAAGCAGATCCCAGAAGTATGTTTAATTCAGAGACGGTTATTTATGATCTGATGTTCAGAATTAATTCTAAATAATTCCGAATAAAGTCGTGTAACGGGGCCGCCGACGGAATTAATGAGGCGCTTGGTGGCGACGCATTTAAATTTCTGATTGGTTTGTTCTCGGCTCTGCTTGGTTCCAAGTGAGGTGGATGGGCAGAATAAGGGGAACATTAGTATTAGGACTTGAGTTGAGGGATTCGTGTTGGGTTTAGGCCTTCAGCATTTTGGGGGTTAAGTATTGGGGGGGGGGGGATTCACCCAAAAATGGAAAGAAAATAGCCGCTCCATTTATCGCTCTGGTCAGCTGACCAAAAGTATTGGGACACCTGCCTTTACACACACATGAACTTTAATGGCATCCCAGTCTTAGTCCGTAGGGTTCAATATTGAGTTGGCCCACCCTTTACAGCTATAACAGCTTCAACTCTTCTGGGAAGGCTGTCCACAAGGTTTAGGAGTGTCTATGGGAATGTTTCACCATTCTTCAAGAAGCGTATTTGTGAGGTCAGGCACTGATGTTGGACGAGGAGGCCTGGCCACACTAAGTCATCCTAAAGGTGTTCTTTTGGGTTGAGGTCAGGACTCTGCGCAGGCCAGTCAAGTTCCTCCACCCCAAACTCGCTCATCCATGTCTTGATGGACCTTTCTTTGTGAACTGGCCAAATCATTTGGTGGAGGGGGGGATTATGGTGTGGGGGTGTTTTTCAGCGGTTGGGCTTGGCCTCTTAGTTCCAGTGAAGGGAACTCTTAAGGCGTCAGCATACCAAGACATGTTGGACAATTTCATGCTCCCAACCTTGTGGGAACAGTTTGGGGGTGGCCCCTGTTTCTTCCAACATGACTGCCCACCAGTGCACAAAGCAAGGTCCATAAAGACACGGATGAGCAAGTTGGAGGAACTTGACTGGCCTGCCTGACTTGGCTCGCAGTCTCCACTCTAATTCATCCCAAAGGTGTTCTGTCGGGTTGAGGTCAGGACTCCGAGCCGGCCAGTCAAGTTCCTCCACCCCAATCTCGCTCATCCATGTCTTGATGGACCTTTCTTTGTGCAGTGGCCAAATCATTTGGTGGAGGGGGGATTATGGTGTGGGGCCGTTTTTCAGGGGTTGGGGTTTGGCTTGGCCCCTTAGTTCCAGTGAAGGGAACTCTTAAGGCGTCAGCATACCAAGACACTTTGGACAATTTCATGTTCCCAACTTTGTGGGAAGAGTTTGGGGATGGCCCCTCCTTGTTCCAACATGACTGCGCACCAATGCACAAAGCAAGGTCCATAAAGACACGGATGAGCCAGTTGGAGGAACTTGACTGGCCTGCCTGACTTGGCTCGCAGTCTCCACTCTAATTCATCCCAAAGGTGTTCTGTTGGGTTGAGGCCAGTCAAGCTCCTCCACCCTAAACTCGCTCATCCATGTCTTTATGGATCTTGCTTTGTGCACTGGTCCAAATAATTCGGTTTAGGGGGGATTATGGTGTGGGGTTGTTTTTCAGGGGTTGGGCTTGGCCCCTTACTTCCAGTTAAGGGAACTCTTAATGCGTCGGCATACCAAGACATTTTGCATTTTGGACAATTTCATGCTCCCAAATTTGTGGAAACAGTTTGGGGATGGCCCCTTCCTGTTCCAACATGACTGCGCACCAGTGCACAAAGCAAGGTCCAGAAAGACATGGATGAGCCAGTTTGGGGTGGAGGAACTTGACTGGCCTGAACCCCATAGAACATTGTTGGGATGAATTAGAGGCCTCCTCGTCCAACATCAGTGCCTGACCTCACAAATGCGCTTCTGGAAGAATGGTCAAACATTCCCATCAGAGGAATCTGATGGAAGTAATTTCAGTCCAGGGGAGGAGCCGATACAACTGTGCAAGACTGATGGGAAGGGTGGAGATGACCTTTAAATTTCTCATACGTAGCTAAATTGTCGATTTCCTAATTTTGTATTAAAATCATGGTAAGTGGAGGCGTTCTGACGCCGACTTTTTAGCACGTTCAGGTCATCCGGAGGATAATCTGAGGGGGGGTCTCTTCATTTTTCCAGTCCTATAATTAAGTGTCACTTGTCTGAAGACCGCCCCCACCCCCTTGAACACCTGGTGGCCCCACCATACCTGACCCCCCCCCCCCCCTCTCCTGGTCACTCTCCCTTTCTAATTAATTTAGTGACCTCTGCAGAGGAGTAAGAGTTCCCTAATGAGATTAAAGGATTAGCGCCCTTCTCCTTCCCCTCGGCCCCCACAGCTGTCCACAGGACCCCCACACGGCCCTCCAACCACAAGAGATGAGAGATATTTCTGGAGGAGATAGAAGAAGAAATGAGATTTCCAGGCTGGGAAGACGGAGGGAGAATGGCTCAGCAAACACTCTCATCCTGTGATAATTAAACCTCAGAAGGAAGAGGATTGTCTGTATTATTCCCTCCGAAAAGACGCTTTATCTGCGCCATTTAAAGGCGAACTAGAACAGTCCGGGGTCATTTTCATTTTCAGTTCCTTTTTATTTAATATTTGTACTTTTTATTTTTTTATTTTTTAGAAATGATCTTTTAGATCTCTTTTTATTACTATTTATATATAACATTTTCCGTTTAACAAAAAAAGTATTTAATACAGAGTACTGCCATGATGCTGGAGTGCAGGTTTTTAAAAGGGATAGTTTAATCTTTATATAATTATATATATATATATATATATATATATATATATATATATATATATATATATATATATAGTTACATTTATAATAATAATAGTAATAAATCTATAACATTTATAATGTATTTATATTAAATAAATACACTATTCATTATTTATATATTTAATAAAAAACAAAACATTTAATATGGGCTGCGGCTATGAAGTTGGAGTCACAAAGCACTTAAAAACTGACAGTTTACTATTTATTTTTATTTTTTTATATTTTTTTAATTTATAAGAAATCATTTATTTATTTATATCATTTTTAATTTATTTATATTAATTAAATATATGGTGCATTGATTATATAATTATATATAATAATATTTTTATTATTATTATTAATAATAATACATAATAAAAATAATGTATTATGTATATATTAAAAAAAAAAAAAGCATTTACTTTGGGCAGCTTTTTTAAGTCATAGAACACTTAAAAAACGTACAGTTTACTATTTGTTAATGATTTTTTTTTTAATAATAGTAATAATAATACAGACTAAAAATATATATAAATCTATAGCATTTATAATTTATTTATATTAAATAAATACACTATTCATTATGTATATATTTAATAAAAAAAAACCAAAACATTTAATATGGGCTGCAGCTATGAAGTTGGAGTCACAGAGCACTTAAAAAACTGACAGTTTACTATTTATTAAATTTTTTTAAATATTTTTTTAATTTATAAGAAATCACTTATTTATTTATATCATTTTAAATTTATTTACATTAATTAAATATATGGTGCATTGATTATATAATTATATATAATAATATTTTTATTATTATTATTATTATTATTATTAATAATAATAATAATGCATAATAAAAATAATATATTATGTATATATATAAAAAAAGCATTTAATATGGGCTGCTTTTTTCACAGAACACTTAAAAAACTTACAGTTTACTATTTATTAAATGTATTTTTTTTATATATTTTATTTATTTATAATAATAATTGATTTTTTAATATCATTTTGAATTTATTTATATTATTTAAATATATGGTGCCTTAATTAAATAACTATATATAATAATGTTATTATTATTATTATTATTATTATTATTATTAATAATAATACAGGATAAAATAATTATAATATATTTTTTAAAAAATGTATAATAATATTATTATTAATAATAATAACAATATGAATAAAATAATTATAATAATACATTTAAAAAAAAAAATATCTGTTTGTATAAAAAGTATTAAGTACATAGTAACAGCCATGAAGATGGAGTCACAGAGCACTGTGGGTTTTAAGAAAAGGACAGTTTCCTATTTATGTTTTTTTTTTTTTTTTTTATAGTTTAATCTGGTTGAAAAAATACACAAGTCCGTCCAGGTCAACCAGCATAGAAAAAAAAAGCAAAAACACACACAAATAGAAAACCTCCATATATACCATCCCTTTACTCACAGTTGATGAAAAGGAAGGCAAAAAAAAAAAAAAAAAACAGTAAAGCATGATCCAATTTGCTCCAATGGGGGAAAATAAAATTCTTCCTGAACCCCCCAATAAAAAATCGGATATTCCCTGGATCAACTTATAACCAGGTATATTATATGCGGTTAGGAAAAAATCCAGCCTTTTTTAAAAAAAAAAAAAAAAAAACAATCTACTAACAATAATAATAATAATAACTTATATTTATTTATGTATATACTTTATAATTTATTTATAATATTTATGTAAACCAATTATTATTTTTTTTTATTTAAATAGTAAACTGTATATATATATATATATAAATATTATTTATAATATTTATATATACAGGTTACTATTTAAATTAAAAAAAAAAAAAAATCATTGATTTACATAAAAAACATTTAGTAGGGGGTACAGCCATGAAGCTGGCATCACAAAGCATTGTGGGGTTTTTTTAAACTTCCAATTTTTTTTGTTTTTAATTATTACTTTATATCTTTTTTTTTTTAAATCTGCTTTTAGAAAATCTGTATGTCAGAGATACAGATTTTCTTTTATCAAGTTGCAAGTTTGTAGAGTGCCACAGAGGTCGCTGTTTTGATTCATTCAGCTGCGTGTATAATTTGACTTTCAGTCTTGTAAAGAGCAAAGCCTGGTAAACATGTGAGAAGGAGCCTAAAGCTCCACCTGGTGGCAGCAAGAAGTACATATGGTTAAGGAGCTTCCTCCTACCCTCACATAATATGGGAGGTCATGTAGGGTCACGTCATGCTACTTTAAAAGAAAATCAGACAACCTGTTCTGCAAACAGCAACACAGTTAAGATTAGCCAGGTAAACATGTGAAAGGGAGCCTAAAGCTCCATCTAGTGGCTGCGCAAAGTATAAATGGCTAATGAGCTTCCTCCCACCGCCTCATAACAGAGTGTGGACCAGTAGGGTCACATGCTACCCCATACCCAAAATCTGACCTGCAGTTCTGTGAACAGCAAAGCAGTTAAGATTAGCCTGGTAAACATGTGAAAAGGAGGCTAAAGCTCCATCTAGTGGCTGCACAAAGTATAAATGGCTAATGAGCTTCCCCCCACCGCCTCATAACTTAGTGTGAACCAGTAGGGTGAGAGTCACATGCTACTCTATACCCAAACTCTGACCTACAGTTCTGTGAACAGCAAAGCAGTTAAGATTAACCTGGTGAACATGTGAAAGGGAGCCTATAGCTCCATCTAGTGGCTGTAAAAGTATATATGGCTATGGAGCTTCCTCCCACCGCCTCATAACAGAGTGTGGACCAGTAGGGTCAGATGCTACCCCAAACCTGAAATCTGAACTGCAGTTCTGTAAACAGCAAAGCAGTTAAGATTAGCCAGGTAAACCTGTAGAAGAAGCCTATAGCTTCGCCTAGTGGCAGTAATACATATGGCTAAGGAGTTTCCTTCCAACCCCACATGTATGGTCACATATTACTCCAAACCCGAAATCTGACATGATGTTCTGTGAACAGCAGCACAGTTGGAATTAGCCTGGTAAACATGTGAAAAGGAGCCTAAAGCGCCATCTGGTGGCAGTTTAAAGTACTGGAAGGAAGGAGCTCCCTGCCACTCCCACATGACACATGAAGGCAAACCAATCAGAAAACCCACCCTGAGAAATGCCATCACTGGAGTGAATGTAGAAAGGAAGTTGCTGCAAAGAGGCTGCAGGAGATCAGCAGTAATGAGATGGAAAATCTCCCCAATTAGGGGGGAAAAAACCTGGCTGGGGTTATAACCCCCCCCCCCCTACTCTTTCCAGAATGAAAAAAAAAAAGTTTTGCCTTCAGTTCTACTTTAACAAATGCATTTCGCTGCCACCGCGCTCCACTGAAGACTTTGAAGTTCGCTGAATAATAATCGCTCCCCCCAGAGAGATGGGGAGACAGGGGGATTGGGGGACGGGGAGATGGGGGGATTGGGGGACGGGGAGATGGGGGGATTGGGGGACGTGGAGACGGAGGGACAGGGGGACGTGGTGATGGAGGGACGGGGGGATGGGGAGACGGATTCTCAGCGCACTCCTCGCATGAATTAAGAAATTATAAACAGACAGACGGAGGAAGTGGCGGAAATTTCAGATGCAAATGTTTCTAGAATTGAAATCATAAAGATCTGTGCCGGGGGGCAGGAGAAGGAAACGTAATCACAACAAATGAGAATGACACGGCGCAGAGGGCGAGGACCAATCAGGAGAGGGCGCCGTACAGGGGAGGAATGTTCTGTGATATCTGTGTGTATAGAATGAATCATTATCTATACATCACAGAGAATAAAACACTTCCTGAGAGCAACAAGGCGGAGAAAGAGGAAGAAGTGACGGAAATATCTGTTCAATGTCATCATACCCAGATTAGAGTGTGTGCACCTGAGATAGATAGATAGATAGATAGATAGATAGATAGATAGATAGATAGATAGATAGATAGATAGATAGATAGATAGATAGATAGATAGATAGATAGATAGATAGATAGATAGATAGATAGATAGATAGATAGATAGATAGATAGATAGATAGATAGATAGATAGATAGATAGATAGATAGAAAGGATAGATAGATAGATAGATGATAGATAGATAATTGGAAAAGAAAAAAGAAAGAAAGAAAGAAAGAAAGAAAGAAAGAAAGAAAGAAAGAAAGAAAGAAAGAAAGAAAGAAAGAAAGAAAGAAAGAAAGAAAGAAAAAGAAAATTAAATAATTAGAGAAGTAAGGAAGTATGAGATAATAAAAAGATAGATAGATAGATAGATAGATAGATAGATAGATAGATAGATAGATAGATAGATAGATAGATAGATAGATAGAAAGGATAGATAGATAGATAGATAGATAGATAGATAGATAGATAGATAGATAGATAGATAGATAGATAGATAGATAGATAGATAGATAGATAGATAGATAGATAGATAGATAGGAAGGATAGATAGATAGATAGATAGATAGATAGATAGATAGATAGATAGATAGATAGATAGATAGATAGATAGATAGATAGATAGATAGATAGATAGATAGATAGATAGATAGATAGATAGATAGATAGATAGATAGATAGATAGATAGATAGATAGATAGATAGAGAAAGAAAGAAAGAAAGAAAGAAAGAAAGAAAGAAAGAAAAAGAAAGAAAATTAAATAATCAGAGAAGTAAAAGATAATAAAATAGATAGATAGATAGATAGATAGATAGATAGATAGATAGATAGATAGATAGATAGATAGATAGATAGATAGATAGATAGATAGATAGATAGATAGATAGATAGATAGATAGATAGATAGATAGATAGATAGATAGAAAGGATAGATAGATAGATAGATGATAGATAGATAATTGGAAAAGAAAAAAGAAAGAAAGAAAGAAAGAAAGAAAGAAAGAAAGAAAGAAAGAAAGAAAGAAAGAAAGAAAGAAAGAAAGAAAGAAAGAAAGAAAGAAAGAAAGAAAGAAAGAAAGAAAGAAAGAAAGAAAAAGAAAATTAAATAATTAGAGAAGTAAGGAAGTATGAGATAATAAAAAGATAGATAGATAGATAGATAGATAGATAGATAGATAGATAGATAGATAGATAGATAGATAGATAGATAGATAGATAGATAGAAAGGATAGATAGATAGATAGATAGATAGATAGATAGATAGATAGATAGATAGATAGATAGATAGATAGATAGATAGATAGATAGATAGATAGATAGATAGATAGATAGATAGATAGATAGATAGATAGATAGGAAGGATAGATAGATAGATAGATAGATAGATAGATAGATAGATAGATAGATAGATAGATAGATAGATAGATAGATAGATAGATAGATAGATAGATAGATAGATAGATAGATAGATAGATAGATAGAGAAAGAAAGAAAGAAAGAAAGAAAGAAAGAAAAAGAAAGAAAATTAAATAATCAGAGAAGTAAAAGATAATAAAATAGATAGATAGATAGATAGATAGATAGATAGATAGATAGATAGATAGATAGATAGATAGATAGATATTTCCGGGGATGTTGGTAAATACGATATGAATGAATGGATACACAGACAGTGCGATGTATCGTTGTTCTGGGAATGTTCCATAGTGAATGTCTCTGATAGATGATCACAGATAAATAATAGAGAGATATTGATCTCTGGTGCTGAGGGTGATGGTGGAGATGTTCTGCCCGGGGGGGTCATGTTTCTGGGGGGGGGGGGTAATTCCTCCTCCACATGTACATTGATCAGAGCCAGCAGTCTCCTAATGACTGTCTGTGTGACCCCTGACCCCGGCCAGCTTGTAGTCATCTGCACCTCTGGGGTGATGATGGGGAGCGGCCAGCAGGGGGCAGCGAGGATCAGGGAGATATAGCGCTGGTCATACCCCGGCTTGCTCTATGGGGACTGACAGCTAGGACCTATTCCAAACTTTGGTGAGCATTGAAACGAGAAAAGAAAATGATGGAAAATACAAAATTTTATAGTTGTCACCATAACAGGAGGCAAGGGTAAATCTTCCAATGGGGACACCAGTCCTCTTTCCTCTAATTTTACTGAGTTTGTAACGCTCCAAATTTTGGCTTTAGATCTCTAATGTCACCTTTATCTTTATCGGCATCCTAGTCCAGTGGTTCGCCTGTCTTGCAGCCCCGGGTCCTCAGTAGAAATCCCACCCGGAGCCCTCTCTGCACTGCACGGCATGTGTAGTGTGTGCGCTCTCTTATCTCATCCGCTCCTATTGTGTGTCTGACAACTCCTTCTCTGCTGATACTTCACAATTTATTTGTTTAGAAATTTTTCCACATGTGCCACTCTCCACCTTTTATCATTACCATGTGCCTACCGAGAACTTTTACCCCCTTCCTGCCCATGCCATGTTGGCGCACTTTGAATGACAATTGCGCGGTCATGCAGCACTGTACCCATAGGACAGTTTTATCATTTTTTCAAAAAAAGTCAAATAAAAAATAAATAAATGTTTTATTCAGTTTCTGTTTAGCAAACAGCTAAATTTTCTCCTTCACTGGTGTGCGCTGAGAGGTGGGCACTGATTAGGAGACACTGATGGGCACTGATGAGACACCACTGGTGGGCACTAATGAGGTGGCACTGATAGGTAGCACCAGTGGGCACTGATTAGGAGCCACTGATTGGCACTGATGAGGCGGCATTGGTGGTCATTGATGAGGCGGCACTGATAGGTAGCACTGATGAGGTGGCACTGATAGGTAGCACTGATGAGGCGGCACTGGTGGGCACTGATGAGGCGACACTAATGAGGCTGCACTGATATGCCGCACTGATGGTCACTGATAGGCAGCACTGATGGGCACTGATAGATGGCACTGATGAGGAGGCACTGATTGGCAGCACTGATGGGCAATGATTGGCAGCATTGATGGGCACTAACTGGCATCACTGATGGGCACTTATAGGCAGCACTGATGGGCACTGATAGGCATCACTGAAGGGCACTGATAGGCAGCACTGATGGCCCCTGATAGGCAGCACTGATAGGCATCACTAATGGGCACTGATAGGCATCACTGATGGGCACTGATAGGCAGCACTGATAGGCATCACTGATGGGCACTGAAAGGCAGCACTGATGGGCACTGATAGATATCACTGATGGGCACTGATAGGCAGCACAGATGGGCACTGATAGGCAGCACTGATAGGCATCACTGATGGGCACTGACAGGCAGCACTGATGGGCACTGATAGGCAGCACTGATGGACCGGAACGTTTTCCCCGCTGCCGGCAGGTCCAGTTAGCGGGAAAACAACTGAGACGTGTGCGGGAGGGGGGGCACCTCTTCCGCCGCACCGTAAGGGTGATCCCGTGGGGAACCCGCCACTGGGACCACCCTTATCTGAAAGAAGACCGCCCGCCGTTTCGAAAAAACAGATAGCTACCATAACCCCGGTATTTAGCGTCAAAGTACTGACGTTAATCGACGGCGGGCGGTCGGTCGGTAAGTGGTTATGTAATATTCTAATTTTCGGAGATACTGAATTTTGGGGTGTCACTCGCTGTAAGCCATAATCATCAAAATTAAAAGAAAGAAATGCTTGAAATCTCTCACTCTGTGTGTAACACATCTATATAAAATATAGGAGTTTCACTTTTTGAATTGAATTACTGAAACAAAATAACTTTTTGATGATATTGTAATTTTATGAGATTCTCCTGTACATGGGATGAGAGGTCCGCTTTAGTTGCTGGCGTATTGCGCAGGCAGAGGGTGTCAGACGATAATTTCCCGGTTGCAGGCCTGAGCAGAGCTATACACGTGCCGCCTCGCAGTAAACAAACAGAGCAGGCGGGAGGGCGCTGAGCCGGGCGGTGGGAACTGTTGGAGGATGACAAGGTGCCCTTGCAGTGTTTGCTGCAATCCGCAGAACAGATGTAACACACCAGCACTCGGATTAAATCAACTGAATTCAAAAACAGACCTGGATTAGAGAAGCCTGAAAATCCCAATTACACTCCAGATAAAGCAGGCCGGGGGCCATGCACTCTGAGACTGAGAGCAGAGGCTGCGACAAAGAACCTGGTGCAGAGATGGTGCCGGGCAAACAGGGGGAGGAAGGGGGACAGAGAGGGGACAGAGGCAAAGGGCCTGGGACAGAGAGAGAGAGACCAAAAGCCAGAGCCAGAGATATGGGGCAGACAACTCAGGTCAGAGATGGAGAGTTCAGGACAGAGCAGAAAGCTCATGAGAGAGATGGGGCAGAGAGCTCAAGATATAGACAGAGCAGGGATCTCAGAAGAGGGGTCTCAGGAGAGAGACAGAGTAGAGAGCTCAGAAGAGAGACAGAGTAGAGAGCTCATAATATAGATGGAGCAGAGATCTCAGGAGAGAGATGGAGCAGCGATCTCAGGAGAGAGATGGAGCAGAGATCTCAGGAGAGAGATGGAGCAGCGATCTCAGGAGAGAGATGGAGCAGCGATCTCAGGAGAGAGATGGAGCAAAGGTCTCAGGAAAGAGAAGGAGTAGAGAGCCCAGGAGAGGGATGGAGCAGAGATCTTAGGAGAGAGATGGGGCAGGGAGCTCAGTAGAGAGATGGAGCAGAGGTCTCAGGAGAGATGGAGCAGAGAGCTCAGGAGAAAGATGGGGCAGGAAGCTCAGGAGAGAGATGGAGCAGAGGTCTCAGAAGAGAGGAGTAGAGAGCTCAGGAGAGAGATGGCGCAGAGGTCTCTGGAGAGAGATGGAGCAGTGAGCTAAGGAGAGAGATGGAGCAGAAAGCTCAGGAGAGAGATGGAGCAGAGATCTCAGGAGAGAGATGGAGCAGAGATCTCAGGAGAGAGATGGAGCAGAGATCTCAGGAGAGAGATGGAGCAGAGATCTCAGGAGAGAGATGGAGCAGAAAGCTCAGGAGAGAGATGGAGCAGAAAGCTCAGGAGAGAGATGGAGCAGAGATCTCTGGAGAGAGATGGAGCAGAAAGCTCAGGAGGGAGATGGCGCAGAGGTCTCAGGAGAGAGATGGAGTAGTGAGCTAAGGAGAGAGATGGAGCAGAAAGCTCAGGAGAGAGATGGAGCAGAAAGCTCAGGAGAGAGATGGAGCAGAGATCTCAGGAGAGAGATGGAGCAGAAAGCTCAGGAGAGAGATGGAGCAAAGATCTCAGGAGAGAGATGGAAGTAGTGAGCTAAGGAGAGAGATGGAGCAGAAAGCTCAGGAGAGAGATGAAGCAGAGAGCTCAGGAGAGAGATGGAGCAGAGGTCTCAGAAGAGAGAAGGAGTAGAGAGCTCAGGAGAGAGATGGCGCAGAGGTCTCAGGAGAGAGATGGAGTAGTGAGCTAAGGAGAGAGATGGAGCAGAAAGCTCAGGAGAGAGATGGAGCAGAGATCTCAGGAGAGAGATGGAGCAGAGATCTCAGGAGAGAGATGGAGCAGAGATCTCAGGAGAGAGATGGAGCAGAAAGCTCAGGAGAGAGATGGAGCAGAGATCTCTGGAGAGAGATGGAGCAGAAAGCTCAGGAGAGAGATGGCGCAGAGGTCTCAGGAGAGAGATGGAGTAGTGAGCTAAGGAGAGAGATGGAGCAGAAAGCTCAGGAGAGAGATGGAGCAGAGATCTCAGGAGAGAGATGGAAGTAGTGAGCTAAGGAGAGAGATGGAGCAGAAAGCTCAGGAGAGAGATGAAGCAGAGAGCTCAGGAGAGAGATGGAGCAGAGATCTCAGGAGAGAGATTGTGCAGATCGCTCAGGAGAGAGATGAAGCAAAGATCTCAGGAGGGAGATGGAGCAGACAGCGCAGGAGAGAGATGGAGCAGAGAGCTCAGGTGAGAGATGGAGCAGAGAGCTCAGGAGAGAGACAAAGCAGAGATCTCAGGAGGGAGATGGAAGAGAGAACTCAGGATAGATATGGAGCAGAGAGTTTATGAGGAGATGAGAAGAGAGCTTACGACAAAGATATGGCAGAATGCTCAGAACAGAGATGGAGCAAAGAGCTCAGGACAAAGATGGACAATAGAAGTTGGGATAAAAATGGAGCAGAGAGCTCAGGGCAGAGATAGGTAATAGAGCTCAGAGTCCGAGGGCAGAGTATTGGGAACCGATCTATAGTGGAGAAATCAGAATGAGGTAGACCAGAGAATTTGAAAGGCCAGACCGTATCACGCAAGGCCCAGATCCAAAAAAATCCACAAAGGTGTGCTAGACCAAATCAGATATTTTCTGGTGAATTGTGGTTCATCCGATCTACAAGAAAATGACCTAGATAGATAGATAGATAGATAGATAGATAGATAGATAGATAGATAGATAGATAGATAGATAGATAGATAGATAGATAGATAGATAGATAGATAGATAGATAGATAGATAGATAGATAGATAGATAGATAGATAGATAGATAGATAGATAGATAGATAGATAGAGAGATGGAGAAGAGAGATCATAATATAGATGGAGCAGACATCTCAGGAGAGAGATCTCATGAGATAGATGGAGCAAAGGTCTCAGGAGAGAGATGGAGAAGAGAGATCATAATATAGATGGAGCAGAGATCTCAGGAGAGAGATGGAGCAGAGATCTCAGGAGAGAGATGGAGCAGAGATCTCAGGAGAGAGATGGAGCAGAGATCTCAGGAGAGAGATGGAGCAGAAAGCTCAGGAGAGAGATGGAGCAGAGATCTCTGGAGAGAGATGGAGCAGAAAGCTCAGGAGAGAGATGGCGCAGAGGTCTCAGGAGAGAGATGGAGTAGTGAGCTAAGGAGAGAGATGGAGCAGAGATCTCAGGAGAGAGATGGAACAAAGGTCTCAGGAGAGAGATGGAGCAGAAAGCTCAGGAGATAGATGGAGCAAAGGTCTCAGGAGAGAGATGGAGTAGAGAGTTCAGGAGATAGATGGAGCAGAGGTCTCAAGAGAGAGATGGAGTAGAAAGCTCAGGAGAGAGAGGGAACAAAGATCTCAGGAGCTAGATGGAGCAAAGGTCTCAGGAGAGAGATGGAGAAGAGAGCTCAAGATATAGATGGAGCAGAGATCTCAGGAGAGAGATGGAGCAGAGATTTCAGGAGTTAGATGGAACAAAGATCCCAGGAGAGAGATGGAGTAGAGAGTTCAGGAGAGAGATGGAGCAGAGGTCTCAAGAGAGAGATGGAGTAGAAAGCTCAGGAGAGAGATGGAGCAGAGAGCTCAGGAGAGAGCTGGAGTAGAGTGCTCAGGAGAGATGAAGCAGATATCTTAGGAGAGAGGTGGAGTAGAGCGCTCAGGAGAGAGATGGAGTGGAGGTCTCAGGAGAGAGATGGGGTAGAGAGCTCAGGAGAGAGATGGAGCAGAGGTCTCAGGAGAGAGATGGGGTAGAGAGCTCAGGAGAGGGATGGAGCAGAGGTCTCAGGAGAGAGATGGGGTAGAGAGCTCAGGAGAGGGATGGAGCAGAGAGCTCAGGAGAGATGGAGCAGAGAGCTCAGGAGAGAGTTGGAGTAGAGAGCTCAGGAGAGAGTTGGAGTAGAGAGCTCAGGAGAGATATGGAGCAGATATCTTAGCAGAGAGGTGGAGTAGAGCGCTCAGGAGAGAGATGGAGCAGAGGTCTCAGGAGAGAGATGGAGTAGAGAGCTCAGGAGAGGGATGGAGCAGAGGTCTCAGGAGAGAGATGGGGTAGAGAGCTCAGGAGAGGGATGGAGCAGAGGTCTCAGGAGAGAGATGGGGTAGAGAGCTCAGGAGAGGGATGGAGCAGAGGTCTCAGGAGAGATGGAGCAGAGAGCTCAGGACATGGGGCATGGAGCTCAGTAGAGAGTGAATTGTGGGTCATCCGATCTACAAGAAAATTACCCTGTTAATGGATTCTGACCATCAGGACTGACAACTTGTCTGATTCTTAGTGGTCAGGGTGAATCTCAGAATCACAATTCACAAGAAAGGATCAGACTCTGCCCCTCCGATACACCAAATTTGCTGACCAACTTGATTATCTCAGGTGTTCCCTAATTTATCGCTTCTAGAATTTTAGCCAGCCATGTGAGAATTGGGGAAAATTGAGCGTAACAACAGGGCTTCCTGGAATTGGCAAAGATTTTCCATCATGGTGGAGAAGTTCTAAGTAAGCCCAAATATTGGACCCCTCTCTCCAAAAATGATAGAAAGTGATGACGCTTGTTGGCGGGGCCTCTTAAATTTGGATTTCGGAGGGTGGGGGGAGTGTTAAAAATCACGAGCTTTGGAGGTTGATGGAATCTTTTTTCTTCCTCTTTAATTTCATGACTCGGATTGCGATCTTTCGATCGCGCCTCAGTTCCGCGCCGCTCTATAGATTTAGTTTTCTTCATACAGACAATGCTTGTCACTGGCCATTTATCGTCGGCCGCTTCTGGAGTCATTCCACCATCCGTCGCTCGGCGTGTAAGACAACTTGCTCTGCGCTCTCCAGATGGCACAATCAGACACCCTCCTTCTCGCGCTCTGGGCCGCGGATAAAGATCCCTCAGACAGAAGGGGCAGCAGCAGCGGGATTAATGACTGTGTTGGAATTCTCTGAGCGGGGGTTATAATGAGCTCTGCGGGGGGGTTAATGAACCTGACACGGCATAAAATGGGAGGATAATTTTCCTTATGACCCTGTTGGCCTCCGGCTCTCTCCAACCAATCCAAATATTCGCTGCAACGCCAAAAACGCCACACATGTGAAAAGAGCCAACAAAAACATATTTACAGATACAAGCTTTTTCCGGTGCCAGGAGTAAAGTGCGGCAACTCACAGCGGCCAATAGATTTTAGGTTGGCCATACACCAGTAGAATTTTCATTGGAAAAAAATATTTTTCAGAACATGGTCAATGGGGTCAAATTGGTGATTATTTTCGACCACAGAGACAAGGAAAATTGGAGGAGAAGGATGGATACTTTTCTCAAATTAAAATTCTGTTGATTCATTTGAGAAAAATCTTACTTATTTCGATGCGTATGGAACGTAGAAATCCAAACATTGGAATGGCGATCAAACAAAAACTTTCAGGGTTTTCACCAGTATTGTGCTCTATTGTTTCCTATGGAGATCTGGAGTACTCAGCATTACCGGGATCTTGTCAGAGATAATAGATATCACCCCCCTGCATCACGGAAAGGTGAGTATATACACTCAGCGGCCACTTTAGGTAAACCTTGCTTGTACCAGGTTGAAGCCCAACCCCTGAAAAACAACCCCACACCATAATCCCCCCTCCACCAAATGATTTGGACCAGTGCACAAAGCAAGGTCCCTAGAGACATGGATGAGTTTGGGGTGGAGGAACTTGACTGGCCTGCACAGAGTCCTGAACTCAACCCAATAGAACACCTTTGGGATAAATTAGAGTGGAGACTGCGAGCCAGGCCTTCTCGTCCAACATCAGTGCCTGACCTCACAAATGCTCTTCTAGAAGAATGCTCAAACATTCCCATAGACACACTCCTAAACCTTGTGGATGGCCTTCCCAGAAGAGTTGAAGCTGTTATAGCTGCAAAGGGTGGGCCAACTCAATATTGAACCCTACGGACTAAGACTGGGATGCCATTAAAGTTCATGTGTGTGTAAAGGCAGGCGTCCCAATACTTTTGACAATATAGTGTATATGTCTTTTTTATTTTGTTGCTTTAACAAATGTACTGTATGTGTTCCCAAAATATTATACTGCCATATGAATATATTTTGCATTACATACAATATGTGGGCCCATGGTGTCTCACCAAGCTGCCCTCGTTAGTAGTAGTGACATCGTCTCCTTCGGGGGGGGGGGGGGGCACAGACAGACGTGTGAGGCTCATTGAACATTGTACGATGCTACTTAATATGTTGGCGTTATAAAAATCAGGGAAGATCATAAAATCATGACCCTGATGCCAAATTGCTACATAAATACATTAAATTTAGCATGCAACGTGTTATATTTCACACTCTGCGTGGCGAGTGAAAAGACGGCAATTATGAGCCGTTAATTAATCGGATGAATTAGTAATGAAAAAAAAAATCCCAAATTGATAGCAAATCAATATAATTAAATTAACCGATCTAACAATGTCATGAGGCACCAGGGCCGGGAAACATGTAATTAAGTCATAAAAAAAAAAATGTATAAGAGCAGCATACATTGTAACAGGTTCGTCCAGCGCCAAAGGGAAAGGATGCGGAACTGGGCCACCCCCCCCCCCCAACCCCAAGTCCATACCAGGCCCTATAGTTCTGGTATGGGTTTTAAGGGGAACCTCACACCAATATTAAAAAATAAAAACGGCCTGGGGCCCCCCTCAAAGTCCATACTAGACTTTTATCCGGGCACGCAGCCTGGCAGGGGCGGGGATGAGCAAGCCATACTTAGCCACATGCCCTCACCCCCCCCCTCCCCCCACGCCAGAGCACCTGGTCCCCACCATGTTGATGGGGACAAGGGCCTCTTTCCAACAACCCTGGGCTGTGGTTTCGGGTGGGGAGCTCATTGGAATCTGAAAGCCCCCTTTAACAAGGGGGCCCCCAGATCCCCCCCCCCTCCCAAGTGAATGGGTAACGGTTACATTGTACCCCTACCCATTCAACAAAAAAAGTGTACAAAAAAAATAAACACACGAGACAGTTTTGACAAGTCCTTTATTCAAAAATAAAAATAAAAAAATAGTGTCCCCCGATGTAAATCTATGTCGCCGCCACACCGAAAAGAGAAAAAAAAGAAAGTTTTCCCGTGACACCCCCCTCGTGACATCACAGACTGGGGCATGCTGGGTCGGTGATGTACTGAAATGTATAGTTTCATATGCAGATCATATGGTCCACATTCAGGTCATGTGACCCGTTGTACACATGCATTGTCACACTTGATTATGACTGTATCTTTTTTAATATGGATTGTTTGTAACGTTTAATAAATATGAATTATTCTTTTATATTTCATGTATATATTTTTTTTGTTGACAGCCCCACGTTGTCCCTTCCCCCCTTTTTCCCGCAATAGTCCACTACTACACCTGATTACATTACTATTTGCCTACTTTACCCCAGGGGACGGTGCCAGTAATTTGATAGACAGACTATCTCTCTCCATACAATCTTTAATATACAGGGGATCAGTTCAAGTAATTCTCCTCCCCCGCCATGCTGATCACTCTCCCTAGCCACATCTGATTCACCTAGCTGCCTGGGCACCCCTGCTGGCCTGGGCCCTCATACAGGAAGACCCCCTTGCCCACGAGTGTAGGGCAGCATGCTCACAGGGACGTGCCATGACACTCTGTACTCACAGTCTGTCCTCAGTCTTCCCAGTTGAGTGAAACCGAGAGTCATTCAACCAGGAAGACTGAGGACATCTTGTGGTGAAGAATAGGTACTCTGGGTAAGAGCTCCAAATGAAAGCTAAGTATTTTCAAGTTATAATTATGATGTTCACTTGAATTTTTTATTTTTTTTAGACATTATGTAACCATCTCTAAACGATTCTGTAAGCCACCAGCCACCTTGACACAGAAGAGGAGCGGAGCACCCCGATCGCAGCTCGTTAAGCCCACGCAACGGTGGAGGGGATGAGAGCGACACAATGGGAGTTATCACCTGTCTATGAGAACGCAGCTCCTTCCCACTCACTGCTCAGACAGCTCGACAGGAGGAATTACCCCTTCGACAGGAAATTATGCCTGTCTCCGGATCGCCGGAGCGAGGACAATGTACAAACAGGATTGAGAATCTGCATTTTTATTTATTTCCATTATTTTTCGTATCAAAGTGCTCACCGGGGAGCGAATCTCCCCAACCGTGACACAGACAGCAATAATAAACCTGATGGGGGGGGGGTCTGACCTTTCCCCGCTCCATCCAAAACTCAAAAGAATACAGTTTTAAGAAATACATACACTCTGATATACACCGATCAGCCATAACAATATGATAGGTCAATTGACTAACATTGATTATATCCTTACAATGGCACCTGAAAGTGGGTGGGATCTATTAGGCAATAAACATGTTGTCCCTGAAGCTGAAAGCCATCACTGCACACTGCCAATCATAGGCAGTAAGGCATTTCCCAGTCTGTGCAGCCACGGACCAGGAATAGCCTCACTGTCTATGATTGGCGGTGTGCAGTGTCCACTTCTTGGCGTTATTGCTCAGGTGGGTTGGGACTATGCTCGATAACACGCCTTAGTCCAACACACCCGGTCAACCAGCGACAGGGTCATGGGCGGCCAAGGCTCATTGATCCACATGGGAAGGCTGGCCTGTGTAGTCCAATCCAATAGAAGAGCTTCTGGAGCTCATATTGCTTGGTCTGCAGTGGTCATGAACCAACCAAAAGTGGCCCCCAGAAGGCAAACCAGCCTACCGGCCACATAGTCATGGGCAGCCAAGGGTCATTGATAAACATGTGAAGCTGCGGACCGGGAATAGCCTCACTGCCTATGATTGGCGGTGTGCAGTGTCCGCTTCCTAGCGTTATTGTTCAGGTGGGTTGGGACTATGATCCAGAACACGCCTTAGTCCATCTCTATCGGTCAACCAGTGACAGGGCCATGGGTGGCCAAGGCTCATTGATCCACATGGGAAGGCTGGTCTGTGTAGTCCAATCCAATAGAAGAGCAATTAAAGCTCATATTGCTAAAAAGTCAGGGAGCCTATGGTGACCCATGTCAATGGCCAAACGTCCCTACAATAGGCACATGAGCATCAGAACTGGACCACGGAGCAATGGAAGAAGGTTGCCTGGTCTGATGAATTTAAGAGTGGTTTGAGGATTACAACAACGAGTGTGAAGTGTTGACTTGGGCACATGATGAGCATCAGAATTTGACTGAAGTAATGGAAGAAGGTAGTCTGGTCTGATGAATTCAAGTTTGAGGAACACAACAACGAGTTTAAGGTGTTGACTTGGGCACATGAGCATCAGAATTTGACTGGAGCAATGGAAGAAGGTGGCCTGGTCTGATGAATTCAAGTTTGAGGAACACAACGAGTTTGAGGTGTTGACTTGGCCTCCAGGTCTTAGTTCACTCGAGTAATGGAACGGGGTGACCTGGTCTAATGAACTCAAGAATGGTTTAAGGAACACAACGAGCTGGAGCGGTTGACTTGGCCTCCAAATTCTCCAGATCTCAATCCAATGGATCTGTGGGATGTGCTGGAAAAACAAGTCTGATCCATGGAGGCCCCACCTCACAACTTGCAGGACTTAAAGTATCTGATACTGACAGCTTTGTGCCGGATACCACAGCGTACCTTCAGAGGTCTAGTGGAGTCCATGCCTGGATGGGTCATAAAAGGGGGACCTGCTCAAAATTAGATGGGAGGTCATAAAGTTATGGCTGATTGGAGTAATGAAGGATGGAAAAAAAGGTGAAAAATGTAATTGTCCACGTAAAGAACAACCTCCCGCTATCCGAAAACCCCCTGGCAGTTTATTTGGTCTCCAACAAAAGCGGCCCCCTGTGTCTGGGTGTCTTTGGATGGTAAGTGGCTTTGACTTCAATGGCTCCACGCGGTCTTTAAGGTGCTGCAGAAAAAAAGTGATAAAATTGCAAAATCACCAAAAATAAATAAATAAAGGACGTCGGGCTTTTAATAAGTCCATTTACATGTCAGAGAGTGAAGGATGCTGGGCTCGGGTGGGGAGGACCGGCTAATGACAAAGATTGTGAGGACTCAGCATTCCCTTTAGATGATGTGATGAATTCCTGGGATGTGATCAGGACAGAAGACGAAGACAAAGAGGACCTGACACCAAGACAATAGCAGACCCCGAGCAGCAAGGAAATCCCATTGTTCCCGGGGCAGCGGGCCACTCCAGGAGAGAACGTGCTCTGAATGAAGGCCGCTCAATGACATCACCTCCTTCCATCACCTCCTTCCATCACCTCCTTCCATCATTCTTCTCCTCTGATAATTGCCGGCCGATGTCGTAGTGCGATTTCATCAAATCATGAGCCGGCCAGAGAAACGCACACACGTGGCGACATAGAGTGCATGCAGCAGAAGCTTCTCACCAAGGCTTCACCTTTCTTTTTTAGAAGATTTTATTCTATTTTATTTTATTCAGATTTTTCTGAATGTATGAGGAATGATGCTATAATGAGAGATAGATAGATAGATAGATAGATAGATAGATAGATAGATAGATAGATAGATAGATAGATAGATAGATAGATAGATAGATAGATAGATAGATAGATAGATAGATAGATAGATAGATAGATAGATAGATAGATAGATAGATAGATAGATAGATAGATAGATAGATAGACAGGCAGATAGGCAGATAGATAGACAGACAGATAGATAGATAGATAGATAGATAGATAGATAGATAGATAGATAGATAGATAGATAGATAGATAGATAGATAGATAGATAGATAGATAGATAGATAGATAGATAGATAGATAGATAGATAGATAGATAGATAGATAGATAGATAGATAGATAGATAGATAGATAGATAGATAGATAGATAGATAGATAGAATTACAAATTAAAAAAGAAGAAGGTGAGGCAGAGATGATAGACAGACAGACAGACAGACAGACAGACAGATAGATAGACAGACAGACAGACAGACAGACAGACAGATAGACAGATAGACAGATAGACAGATAGACAGATAGATAGATAGATAGATAGATAGATAGACAGACAGACAGACAGACAGACAGACAGACAGACAGACAGACAGACAGACAGACAGACAGACAGACAGACAGACAGACAGACAGACAGATAGATAGATAGATAGATAGATAGATAGATAGATAGATAGATAGATAGATAGATAGATAGATAGATAGATAGATAGATAGATGTTTGGTGTCTCTTGTGATCTGGGTGTTTATTGGCCTCCATCCGGGGTGAGTCATTGTCTCTCTGTGGGTGTGAGATATAAAGAAGTAAAGAATAAATGAAGACGGTTATTAAACATGAAGAAGGTCTATGAAGTCACATGACTGTGCCGCTTAATGCCGTGTTTAAAGGTAAAGATGCTGTAAAAGGACTTTAATCAGGGTGTCTGTGCTGTTGGTTTCACCCACTTCAAAGGCAGTTTTGAAATCTTCCAGCTAATCCTCCGGTATTATATCCTAATAACTGCACATTACAGAGGAAGTCTATGATGAAGAATTAACTTATCAGAGAAGAGCAGTGACAGAAAATCCCCCATCCAGGAAAGGAGTCCCTTTGTACCAGAAAAAAAGCTCTTTCTCTGACTGGGACAATGGTGCGCCGGCAGGCCGATTGTCAAGGCAAACACCATTGTGAGAGATAACTCTGCTGGTAATGCAAAACCGACAAGGAACATTTCAAGACATAAGAGGGACAAAGAGGCCAAGAAAAGCAACTGAGTGACTCCGATGACTGACAATGTCCGGCCGCCCAAGATGACCTGTCAGCAGCCCACTCATGGTAGACTGAACGGCAAATAGACCCGATGAAATCACACTGGGCAAATTCTTGGGTTATCATCACCAGAGACGTCACCACCAGTATTTGCACAGGACCATTAGATAGATAACCGTCCATGAAGTCAAAGGAAGGGCAAAAAGTTCAGGCAAAAATATCAGACACTTTGAAGTCTACAGAGATTTAAAAAAAAGTTGTAGACTAAAGTAGGCTCAAGCTACAGACAGTGGATAGAAGTTTCAGAGTCGGACAATGGAGTTACGATTGACATCCTGGAGTTTCTAGAGATGAGACTCCACCGATGACCAAGTCCTCTGCACCTACATGGTGATCAGGACTCCTTCAAAGACCAAATCTTCGGCACCAACCAGGTTCCCAGAACTCTTCTGTCAGCCAAGTACTCCGTACCAACCAGGTGCCCAGAACTCCTCCGTTGACCAAGTACTCTGCACCAACAAGGTGCCCAGGAGTCATCTGAAGACCAAGTCCTTTGTACCAACAAGGTGCTCAGAACTCCTTCAAAGACCAAATCCTCGGCACCAACCAGGTGCACAGAACTCCTCCGTCGACCAAGTACTCTGCACCAACAAGGTGCCCAGGAGTCATCTGAAGGTCAAGTCCTCTGCAACAACAAGATGCTTAGGACACCTCTAAATACGAAGTCCTCTTCACCAACAAGGTGCCCAGGACCCAGACAAAGCACTCTGCACCAACAAGGTTACCAGGTCTCAGTTGACTAAGTCCTATGCACCAAAAAGTTGCCCAGAACCACCCCCAAAAACCAAGTCCTCTACACCAGCAAGGTGCCCAGGTCTCAGTTGACCAAGTCCTCTGCACCAACAAGGTGCCAAGGTCTCAGTTGACCAAGTCCTCTGCACCAACAAGGTGCCCAGAGCTCCTCCAAAGACCAAGCCCTCTGCATCAACAAGGTGCCCAGGACACCTCCGCAGAACAAGTCCTCTGTACTGAGCCACTCCGTTGTTGCCTTGGCCGCGTGTTTTGGGTCATTGTCATGCTGGAAGACCTATACATGACCCATTTCCTTCAAACACAACGAGTTGCATTGATGCCAAAGAGCTTGATTTTGGTGTCATCTGACCACAGCACTTTCACCCAGTTCTCCTCTGAATCATTTAGAGGATGTTTCTTTTTTGCACACATCTCAGGACTCAGGAGGGATTTTGTCCCACTCCTCTTTGCAGATCCTCTTCAAGTCATTAAGGTTTCGAGGATGACGTTTGGTAGCTCGAACCTTCAGCTGCCTCCACATATTTTCTATGGGTAGAAATTGTATGAAGAAGGATAGGTTGATTACATGTAAAGGCACCGTCCCCAGACAACATTGAAAAATACAGTAAATCCAGACAGTGAGGCATAGGATAAGGGAATGTGGAATAGAAAGGGGATAAGCAAGCATATCTGGACAGCAGGGGATTTAATTGTGTCATATACTTACTACAGAAACAGAAAATATATAAAAATATAAAAATGTTATTAGTTATAAAATATCAATCTAAAAACAGGGATCATCACAAGAGGACTTGGTCTTTAGAGACCTGGGCACCTTGCTGGTGTAGAGGACTTGGTTTTCGGAGGGTGTTCTGGGCTCCTTTTTGGTGCATACCACTTAGTCCACTGAGACCTTGGAACCTTGTTGGTGAAGAGGACTTCGTATTTAGAGGTGTCGTAAGCATCTTGTTGTTTGCAGAGGACTTGGCCTTCAGATGACTCCTGGGCACCTTGTTGGTGCAGAGTACTTGGTCTCCAGAGGAGTCCTGGGCAACTTGTTGGTGCAGAGGACTTGGTCTTAGGAGATGTCCTGGGCACTTGGATAGAAAATATGTGGAGGGAGCTGAAGGAAGTTACCAAACATCAGCCTCGAAACCTTAAAGCCGGAGCCTTGGGGGTCAATTTTAGCTAAAAATACCTCCGGGACAGTCAGGGCTAGTACATTCCATGATGGATAGCCTCTGATCTGTCCCGGGTCGCACTTACCAGTAAGAAGAAATACTTACCTTGAAAATTTCTTCTCCAGCGCTGCCATCTCAGGTGTGGGCAGCTGAAGCCGCAGGGTCCCTCTTCGTGTCGTCTTCCATGACGTCGGAGTCCCACAATGCACTGCACCGGCCCTGCTCGTCACCTCCTGTGCCGGCGCGGCATCCCTGCACAGCTTCTGGGCATGCCCAGAAGATGTTTAGCAGGGAATGCCGCTCCTGCACCGGAAGTGACAAGCGGAGCCGGTGCAGGCGCATTGACTCCTGGGAGCAATGACGTTCAGCTCCCAGGAGTCATCACAAACCGGAAGAGACGGCGCGGGCCGCGGTCGCAGAGGGAGGAAGTGGAAGGAAGGTGAGTATATTTTCTTCTATAATAAGGAAAGTGACCAGAAAAAAAAAAAAATCGGCAGTATCCATTTCTTTTTCAGGTTGCCCTCAGCAAGCGGATGGCCCAATATCGATTTTTTTTCGATTTTGAGGCCGGAACTCCGCTTTAATGACTTGAAGAGGATCTGCATTAAAATGCAAATCAATTTAAAACTTTTTTGAAATGCGTTTTTCTGGATATTTTTGTTGTTATTCCGGTTCGCACTGTTAACCACTTGCCGACCAGTCACGTTGACTGTACTGCGGCAAAGTGGTGCGTTATCGTCTGGCGACGTAGACCTACGTCACAAGACCTTCCACTTTATCGGCGGCGCGCGCGCCGCCGGAGGCTCGCTCCCGCTGTTTTCGGTCACAGCGGGAGTCGGGCCAGGGGAGGAGATGGGGTGATCACCGCCGCTCTTCCCCGATCGTTGGGGAATCGAGTGTGGAGATCCGCCTGCTTGTGTAAACAAAGCGGGCGGATCTCCTCTGTGACAGACAGGGTCAGATTGCAGGGTTCAGCATAGCTGAACATGCGATCTGTCCCTGTGTCACTCAGTCACCTCCCCCCACACATGTCAGTAAGCACCAGGCATACATTAACCCCTCCCTCTCCAATAAAAATTAACCCCTTCCCTGCCAGTGTCATTTTTACAGTAACAGTGCATATGTATAGCACTGATTACTGCAGTAATGTCACTGGTACCCCCAAAAGTGTCAAAAATGTCAGTCAAGGGTCCGATCTGTCCGCCGCAATGTCGCAGTCCCGCAAAAAAAATCACAGATCGCCGCCATTACTCATTAAAAAGAAAAACACCAAAAATGACAGAAATCTTTCCCGTTGTTAGTAAACGCAATAACTTTTGCGCAAACCAATCAAAATACGCTTTGGGTACGGCGTTACACGACCGCGCAATTGTCAGTTAAAGTCGCACAGTGCCGAATCGCAAAAAGTGGCCTGGACGTAAGACAGCAAAATCCTCCTGTGGTAAAGTGGTTAAAATTAACCGACCAATGAAATTATAGACTGATCATTTCTTTGTCAGTGGGCAAACGTCCAAAATCAGCAGGGGGGATCAAATACTTTTTTCCCCCTCACTGTATATCACGGTCGGTTTAACACAATTCCGGCGCCGACTTGACGGTTGGTCTTTTTCTTTGCCATCACTCTTCTCTGATTCTGACCCGTCCTCCACAGTACATAGATGGTAGAGGGTTGGTAATGAGCCAAGCGCAGTCCCATTCCACCGTCTTGGGTTTTTATCTTCCAAATGCAGAAGAATCAAAGAAATCATCGAAAAAAACAACTTTACTGCAGAGTATTTATTTTTTATGAGCACCTGGCTTTTACTACAGACAGAGCGAGCCGGCGGAGGAAACGGTTCTGTTCTCTATGATTCCTGGCGTTATTTCATAACGATCGAAGGTGTTGGGATTCGCGGACCTTACAAATTCCAAGAGAGGTTAACCCAGTGGCGGCCCGTCCATTAAGGGCGCCGACCCCCCCCCCCCCAATCCATGCATTCAGCCCCCTAATCTACATGCAGGGCGCAGAACGCATGGATTCCAATGGGGTTTTTTTTTTTTTTTGAAGCACATGATTAGGGCCAGAGGCTCTAATAGGCTTCAAAAAAGGGTGGGCACTGCGCCCTGAGCCCACCCAGTTGTGTGACAATAGCGAATGAATATTCGCTATTAGTAATGTAAAGATGTTAACCGCGCTAAAGGAAAAGTACAGTGAAACAGCAGCAACTTCTAGTGTGACCACACCCTGTAGAATATTGTAAAAATAAGTCGCGCTATGATATGATCAATGGAGATGTAAAGTCCATACAGTCCAAACATAAAGTAAAGATGTAATCCGGAACCAGGAACCCCAAAGGGTATAAGCTTACCAGATTGAGGTAAGGTAAAGGCGGTTTCTTTGGATAAACTTGTCACCTTGATAGTAGATCCAGGTCCACGTGAACAATTAGCTCAATGGTCACAGGATCATGGAAGTAAAGGTAAAAGCGCAATAGCGTAAAACCTTACAAACTAATTTGATTAAACACCCCAGTGTTCGTGAAAAATGAATTCTATTGTGTAAAAGAATAAACCTCCACCAATAAAATTGATCACTGATGACAGTGAATAAAAAAACATGCAAAAATTAAAATAATGATGGCTACCCCTTACCAGAGGTGATAGAGGTATAAACCAAATTTATAAACGTGTTATAGCTGAAGTTGCCTCTTACCGGACAACTTTAAAAGGAAGGCAAAAAGTGTGAGATTTGCGTGTTGAACCACCACCTTCTATGGCTAGATTCGCCTCTTACCATATGGAGTAAGGATTAAAGCAAAACGTGCAGATCACAATTCAGTGTGAACCCGGAGCCAATAATAAGATAAACCAATAGGGGTCGCCTCTTACCAAATACAAGTAATGTTGAGCCTGTATGGTGATCAAGCATCCAAGGACCCGACTCTCAAACTGGGGTGCTGATTTCCTCAAATGGCGGAGGTATTGTCAGTGTTCACCCACGTAAAGAAAAGAGAGGCTCCCATAGCGTAAAACCATTAAAAATTTATTCTCAAATAAAATCAAAAAAACTTACAGCAAGACCAGGAATGAGGAGCAATGTTTGTCAGCCGCCGGCCGGACGGCTTCGCTCGCCCGCACTCTCCGGTCGCAATCCGATGACGTCAGTACGCCGTGACCCGACGACGTTTCGTCACAGATGACGTTTTCAAAGGTGGACCTGGATCTACTATCAAGGTGACAAGTTTATCCAAAGAAACCGCCTTTACCTTACCTCAATCTGGTAAGCTTATACCCTTTGGGGTTCCTGGTTCCGGATTACATCTTTACTTTATGTTTGGACTGTATGGACTTTACATCTCCATTGATCATATCATAGCGCGACTTATTTTTAGAATATTCGCTATTGTCACACGGATTCTCCTCCCAGCCAATCAGGAAGTGGGTCCTGAGACCTGTTTCCTGATTGGCCGAAAGGAGAAGCCATGCTATTGGCCAAGGAGGAGGGAGGAGACGCAGGGGAAGCCCACGGAGGAGACTACTGAGGGGGAAGCCGCCGCTGTCTGCCCTCCACATGTCAGTCCTGAGTGAGCCGGCGACCGGGGGGGGGGGGTATGGTGTGTGGGCCGGTGTTGTCCATCTGACGCCCCCCCCTCTGCCCATAGAGCACCAGCCGCCACTGGGTTAATCACTTCTGGTCAGAAAGGATTTCCCCCCTTAATGACCAGGCCATTTTTTGCAATTCGGCACTGCGTTACTTTAACGGACAATTGCGCGGTCGCGCGACGCTGTACCCACATAAAATCGATGTTCTTTTTTTTCCCACCAATAGAGCTTTCTTTTGGTGGTATTTGATCACCTGTGCGATTTTTATTTTTTGCGCTATAAACAAAAAAACAGCGACAATTCTGAAAAAAAAAAAACTTTTTCGCATTCTGCTATATGACATTTTCAAAAGAAAAAAATTTTAAAATCATATTTTTGGTAAAAAAAAAAAATCCCAATAAGCGTATTTTGATTGTTTTGCAAAAAAGTTATCGCGTCTACAAACTAGGGGAAAGATTTATGTCATTTTTATTTATTTTATTTTTTTTACTAGTAATGATGGCGATCAGCGATTTTTAGCGGGACTGCGTCATTGCGGTGGACAGATTGGACCTCTAACTGACATTTTTGACACTTTTGGGGGGGACCAGTGACATTACTACAGTAATCAGTGCTAAAAATATGCACTGTTACTATGATAATGACACTGGCAGGAAAGGGATTAACACCAGGGGGCAATCAAAGGCTTAAATGTGTCTCTAGGGGGTGCTTTCTAACTGTGTGGGGGATGCGCTTGCTGAATGAACACAGAGACCTGTGTTCCTAAATAGGAGAATCCCTTTGTTCATAACTGACAGAACAGCGATCTGCCGTGTTTACAACAGCAGACCGCCATTCTGTCTCCACGGGGAGCGATCGCAGGTGGCCGTCTGATTAGCTTCCCCTGTGGCCAATGGACTTGCGTGAGCACGCACCCCTGCTAGCAGTCCCACGAAGCGACATACAGGTACATCATTTCCTGGGACAGAGCCGACCTGCCGCCGTAAAACTACATCAAAACTACATCAAAAATCCCTACCTCTGGAAAGATGCGATGACATCACCTGGCTCTGCCCTTATATGTTACGTCACTCGTCACGTGACTTCATCAGGGGATTTCTCTAGTGCTGAGATGTAACAAAGGAAGATAAAAGCTTATTTAATGATAAAAGGTGGAGCTTTACTGGAGAATGATGTGGCTGTATATTGTGACATGTCCGGAATTTATTCTTACAGATGTTTCTGACATGTCCACTTTAAAGTGTTAGCCCCCCCCCTCCCCCCACTTACTGGTGCCTCCATCTTTGATGATCCGGCATATGTGTTGATGTGCCAAAGCACTTTGCTTGGGAATAGTCCTCTGGCAGATCTGCACATGCGTGGAAGCATGAACGTGGTGCGATTAGGAAATTACGACTGAACGCAAAATCCTGTACCCCCACCCCCCCCCATTTGTGTCGTGTCCGCATCCTCGCATGCGCAGATGTGCTGAAGATCTCTGCTGGATGCTGAAGGCCCTTCAGCCAGTGCCAGGACAATGTCATCTAGAGCCCAGGGCAAACATGGCAAATTGTAACCCCCCCCAAGATGTATGAGCATTATATGTCCGAAAAGCAGATCGCTCTTCAGGGAGCAAAGCAAGTGAGAGCTTCTATGAGATTTTAGCGATTGGGTTGACGTCTTCTTTGAGAAGATGATAAGTTTCCCTTTCAGCCCCTAACGATGATTGGGGGTTTGAAGGGAAATGTTCTAACGAGTGGAACTCCGACATGCCGCCGTCTGTCATGATAAAAATCGCTCCTTCCAAAATAATGCGCTCGGGTTTTTTTTTTAATCAGCTAATGGCCCATTCTGTAAATGGAGATCTAAAGTCAGACTTAAACTGTCCTGAAAGATGCCAAATCTATCGCCCCCGTCTGGCAACTTTGGCAGCGGCCCAGGGTTAAAGCGGAACTCCGGGTCAAACAGATTCCCGTCATTACGGTTGTGTAAAAAAAATCCATAAGTGACCTGCAATGAGGTGCATGCCAAGTCCTGGGTCTCCTCCTTTCTTATCAATGTATCCTTCATTCATGGTCAGGTCATGCTATATACTATAGGCCAGGAGTCTCCATCAATATACGCCAATATGCTACAAATCTGCTACATATTTTGTTAAAAAAAATATATATATAAAATCCCACTAAGCGCATATTGATTGGTTTGCGCAAAAGTTATCGCGTCTACAAACTGCCTTTGTGTTGCAGGTTTTTTTTTTTTTTTTTTTTACAATCACTTTAAGGCCCCTTTCACACAGGTGGACCGTTCAGATCGGCCTGTCCGTTTTTTTGGAGGATTCTGAACGGTCCCCCCATGCATCCCTATGGGGCATCGGATGTCAGCGGAGATATGTCCACTGACATCCGATCCAGAGGTGTAACTAGAACCTTCAGGGTCCCGGTGCAAGAAACCATGCAGGGCCCCCCCCCCCCCCGGACCCCTGGCCAGGGCCCTTCCCTTTCAAGCCTGGGGCTCTTCCCACTGATCCTGGGGCCCTTTACTCTCGTTGCGGGCCCTGTATTACCCTTTGACAAGTTCTGCAGTGGGCCCCCTTCCTGCCATCTTGGGGCCTCCCCACGGTGGTGGAATGCCAGGGCCCGGTCGCAACTGTGACCTTTGCGATCCTGGAAGTTCACCCACTGGTGTCAGTAGTTTTTATTTTTTGGTATTTTAATTGTATTATTTTTTATTATTTTATTTTTTTTTTTTTTACAATGTCACTGACTATGACTCTGTCCATTCAGAAAAGGAAGGAGCTGGTAAATTACATATTTACCGACCCCTTCCTGGTTCTCCATTGTGACACACCCCCTGCAGCAGCTGGCAGGAGAGGGGAGGGAGCACAGTGGGGGAGGGGGGGGGGACAGCACAGTGGGGGGGGGGGGACCAGGGGAGCACACAGGGGCCCAGAGACAGCAGAACACAAGTGAACCGGGCCCCATGCTCCAGGGGGCCTGTGCAGCTCCCCTGTACACCTGGATAGGAGGAATGGGGGGGCAGCATACAGAGGAACCAATCTCCTCCATTTTCCTCTTGCAGCTACAGGAGGAAAAAGGAGGACAGTGATTTCTCTACATGCTGCCCCCGCCGCCCCCTCCTACCCAGGTGTACAGGGGAGCCGCACAGGCTCCCTGGAGCATGGGGCCAGGTTGCAATTGCAACCCCTGCAGCCCCTGTAGTTACGCCCCTGATCCGATCCGTCAAATCTGGATGGATGGAAACCCTATTTTCCATCCGTCCAGCGGATCGGATCGCTTGGGAACGGACCGACGGTCCGTTCCCATCCGATTCCCCCCATAGAGATGCATGGGGAACTGACAGTGCCGAAACACAGCTGTCATCCTCCTGCTCAGCGGGGGATCGGCAGATCGATCCCCCGCTGAGATAAACGGAGTCCGTCCGACGGACGGACAGTGTGAAAGGGGCCTTAGGCTCGGTTTCCCCCCCCCCCCCCCCCCACTTGTCAGGCGACTCAGCCGTCTGACAAGCCGCGCTTCATTCAGTGCAATGGAACCGTTCTAATCGGTGCAACTCAAGTCGCTCCAACTTAGAAAAAGGTTCCTGCACTACTTTACAGTGTGAACCGAGCCTTAGTGAAACAAAAATAAAAAATATAAAAAAATAAAAAATTAAGGCCCCTTTCACACTTGTGCGACTTCAAAGTCACGCGATTTTACCGCGATGTTTCCGCGACTTTTTGCCGCGATTTTGACTGGGCTTGAATGTCTTTGGCCTCAAAATCGTGCCAAAGTAGTGCAGGGACTACTTTGAAGTCGCACTGATATGAATGGTACTCATTGGATATAATGGAGAACGACTTGTCATGCGATTTTGCAGTCCCAAATCGCATGACAAGTCGCACAAGTGTGAAAGGGGCCTAAAAACAAAATTGAAAAAAACAATGTTCACCGATGTGTCGCAGGTTCAAAAACACAAAACGCACCGCAAAACGTCCTGGGAAACCGCATCAACTGCAACCGCATAGATGTAAATCTAAGGTGAAACAGTAAAAGAAAAATTTTAAAAAAGGCGCCGCTTGTTTGTTTTTTTTCTGCCGTCTGTGATTTTAAAATTGGCGTGCTAAATGTTGCACGCTCCGCCGTTTCGCCTTTCCACAAAACAGCCGCACTGCGTTTCCGTAAAAAGCGGCGGCTGAGATAAAAAGAAGCCGTCCGGCGCGTAGGCCGCGTGTATCTTCCTAACAAGCTCTGCTTGACGTGCGTCCCCGCGGACAGGGCCCCCGGGGGGTGCCAAGGAAGAGATGGGCCCGGATAAGAGGCGGCCGTTTGCTGTAAGAAGTGTGTGCCGACTCGGCTAGAATCAATATTTAACCTCGTTCCTCGGCAGCGTGTTTATTCCTGTTATCACACTCAGCATCCTCCCTTTGTTTTGCTGCGGCTTGCTGTGTTGCTACAAATGAAACACCGCCTTGTGAAATGACCCCGGGGGCTGGCCGCGTCAATATTTGTCGTACCAGGGGGGGTGTAAAATTGGGATTTTTCGATTATCCATCTAAAGGGTCTCTCTGTGTGTTGTTTTTGGGAGGGGAGGATAAAGAAACGAGCGCCATTTCAGATCCGATCATTTTCGTGAGCGCCGTTTGGGGTTTGTGGTTGACAGCGGCCGTATGATGACGCAGTGCCGCACTTTAAATTATGATTTCGTTTTCCAAAAAATTGTGACGAAAAACTCTTACTAAATACCTCAAACTGTCTTCTTCTCAAAAAGGGGCCATTTGGGGGGTATTTGTACTGTCCTGGCCTTTTCGTGTCTCAAGAAAGGAGATCAATACATCAGGATTGATCAGTTTTCAAATATTCACTATATTACCAAAAGTATTGGGGCGCCTGCCTTCACACCAGCCGTCAATTCCAAGAACAGTTTTGGGCGTGACATCACGTGCACGCCCTGCCCCTCTTCTCCTAACTGCGGCTTCCGACTCTCACTCTCGGCTGGACCGCGAGTTTGGGGCGTGACATCACGTGCACGCCCCACCCCTCTTCTCCTAACTGCGGCTTTCCGACTCTCACTCTCGGCTGGGCCGCGAGTTTGGGGCGTGACATCACGTGCACGCCCTGCCCCTCTTCTCCTAACTGCGGCTTCCGACTCTCACTCTCGGCTGGACCGCGAGTTTGGGGCGTGACATCACGTGCACGCCCCACCCCTCTTCTCCTAACTGCGGCTTTCCGACTCTCACTCTCGGCTGGGCCGCGAGTTTGGGGCGTGACATCACGTGCACGCCCTGCCCCTCTTCTCCTAACTGCGGCTTCCGACTCTCACTCTCGGCTGGACCGCGAGTTTGGGGCGTGACATCACGTGCACGCCCCACCCCTCTTCTCCTAACTGCGGCTTTCCGACTCTCACTCTCGGCTGGGCCGCGAGTTTGGGGCGTGACATCACGTGCGCGCCCCGCCCCTCTTCTCCTAACTGCGGCTTTCGACTCTCACTCTCGGCTGGGCCGCGAGTTGGGTGCGTGACATCGCGTGCGCGCCCCGCCCCTTCTCCTAACTATGGCTTCCGACTCTCACTCTCGGCTGGGCTGCGAGTTTGGGGCTTGACATCACGTGCACGCCCCGCCCCTCTTCTCCTAACTGCGACCTCCGACTCTCACTCTCGGCTGTTCCGCGAGTTGGGGGCGTGACATCACGTGCACGCCCCGCCCCTCTTCTCATAACTGCGGCTCCTGACTCTCACTCTCGGCTGGGCCGCGAGTTGGGAGCGTGACACCACGTGCGCGCCCCGCCCCCCTGCTGTTCGCAGCTCCTGGCTCTAGCATTTTCTGCCCCCAAAGGTATGTGGGGCACATTTTGTAAGGGGGGTTGCTTATTTTATAAAGTGCAGAATGATGGGCGCATTTTGTTGTGCCCATTAGAGTGCCCCATAAAATAAAATATGCCCATTAGAGTGCCCCGTAACATAAAATGTGCCCATCAGCGTGCCCCTTATTTTATGTTAAGGGTCACACTGATGGGCATATTTTATGTTAAGGGTCACGCTGATGGGCATATTTTATGCTAAGGGTCACACTGATGGGCATGTTTTATGTTAAGGGTCACGCTGATGGGCATATTTTATGTTAAGGGTCACACTGATGGGCATATTTTATGCTAAGGGTCACGCTGATGGGCATATTTTATGTTAAGGGTCACACTGATGGGCATATTTCATGCTAAGGGTCACGCTGATGGGCATATTTTATGCTAAGGGTCACACTGATGGGCATATTTTATGTTAAGGGTCACGCTGATGGGCATATTTTATGTTAAGGGTCACACTGATGGGCATATTTTATGTTAAGGGTCACGCTGATGGGCATATTTTATGTTAAGGGTCACACTGATGGGTATATTTTATGTTAAGGGTCACACTGATGGGTATATTTTATGTTAAGGGTCACGCTGATGGGCATATTTTATGTTAAGGGTCACACTGATGGGCATGTTTTATGTTAAGGGTCACGCTGATGGGCATATTTTATGTTAAGGATCACACTGATGGGCATATTTTATGCTAAGGGTCACACTGATGGGCATGTTTTATGTTAAGGGTCACGCTGATGGGCATGTTTTATGTTAAGGGTCACGCTGATGGGTATATTTTATGTTAAGGGTCACACTGATGGGTATATTTTATGTTAAGGGTCACACTGATGGGCATATTTTATGCTAAGGGTCACGCTAATGGGTATATTTTATGTTAAGGGTCAGGATGATGGACATATTTTATGCTAAGGATCACGCTGATGGGCATATTTTATGTTAAGAGCAAAGCTGATGGAAATGTTTTGTTTTGCCCATCAGCATGACCCTTAACATAAAATGTGCCCATCAGCATGACCCTTATTTTATGTTAAGGGTCACGCTGTTTTGTTTTGCCCATCTTTCTGAGTCATAGCACAGACTTGAGATTCGGACCTCGGCCCAAAGACAATTTTAGCGACCGAACCTCCTTGAATTTTAATTCATTACCCCTGCTTTACACACCTATGGCATCCCAGTCTTAGTCTGTAGGGTTCAATATTGAGTTGGCGCACCCTTTGCAGCTATAACAGCTTCAACTCTTCTGGGAAGGCCATCCACAAGGTTTAGGAGTGTCTATGGGAATGTTTGACCATTCTTCCAGAAGCGCATCTGTGAGGTCAGGAACTGATGTTGGACGAGAAGGCCTGGATTGCAGTTTCCAAAATTGCAGTCTCTAAAATTTGATTTCCCCCCCCCCCCCCCAAATAGAGCTTTCTTTTGGTGGTATTTGATCACCGCTGCAATTTTTTTTTTTTGCACTACAAACAAAAAAAGAGTGACAATTTGCACTACAAACAAAAAAAGAGTGACAATTCTGGGAAGAAAAAAAATATATATTTTTTTTTCACTTTCTGCTATATAACATTCCCTATAAAAAAAATAACAAATGTAAAAATCTAATTCTTTCATCATTTTGTGCCGAATCGCAAAAAAATGGCCTGGTCTTTATGGGGGAAAATTCTTCTGGTCCAGAAGTGGTTAATAGACTAAAATCGCACATGTGCAGGAACGCGGCAAATCCTTCCGGTCCAGAAGTGGTTAATAGACTAAAATCGCACATGTGCAGGAATGCGGCGAATCCTTCCGGTCCAGAAGTGGTTAACAGACTAAAATCGCACATGCGTGGGAACATGGTGAATCCTTCCAGTCCAGAAGTGGTTAATAGACTAAAAATGCACATGCGTGGGAATGCGGCAAATCCTTCCAGTCCAGAAGTGGTTAATAGACTAAAATCGCACATGTGCGGGAACGTGGCAAATCCTTCCAGTCCAGAAGTGGTTAATAGACTAAAATCGCACATGTGCGGGAACGCAGCAAATCCTTCCGGTCCAGAAGTGGTTAATAGACTAAAAATGCACATGTGTGGGAACGCGGCAAATCCTTCCGGTCCAGAAGTGGTTAATAGACTAAAATCGCACATGTGTGGGAATGCGGCGAATCCTTCCGGTCCAGAAGTGGTTAATAGACTAAAATCGCACATGCGTAGGAACGTGGTGAATCCTTCCGGTCCAGAAGTGGTTAATAGACTAAAAATGCACATGTGTGGGAACGCGGCAAATCCTTCCGGTCCAGAAGTGGTTAATAGACTAAAATCGCACATGTGTGGGAATGCGGCGAATCCTTCCGGTCCAGAAGTGGTTAATAGACTAAAATCGCACATGCGTGGGAATGCGGCGAATCCTTCCGGTCCAGAAGTGGTTAATAGACTAAAATCGCACATGCGTAGGAACGTGGTGAATCCTTCTGGTCCAGAAGTGGTTAATAGACTAAAATCGCACATGTGTGGGAACGCGGCAAATCCTTCCTGTCCAGAAGTGGTTAATAGACTAAAATCGCACATGTGCGGGAACGCGGCAAATCCTTCCGGTCCAGAAGTGGTTAATAGACTAAAATCGCACATGCGTGGGAACGCAGCAAATCCTTCCGGTCCAGAAGTGGTTAATAGACTAAAAACGCACATGTGCGGGAACGCGGGTTCCTGCTACTCTAGGTGCGGATGGGGTCTTAATGCAAACCAATGTATTGAATGTGTAGCAATGGCGCGACCGGATTCTCTGCTGCCTAAAAAATTCCATCTCTCTGTCCAAAAATGTTAAAAAGTTAGATAAAGTCCCCAAACTTTTTCCCCCTCCCCCCATTCTTGGATGCCACCAATCATCAGCACAGCTTTTAATAACTGACCTTTGGGTAACCCAATGACATGGCATCTGACCGGCCCGTAAAATGCCCCCCCTGCGATCCTCCATCAGCGCCAGCTGTCACCGTCACCTTGCCAAAAATTTCAAAAACTCGCCAATTTTTATTTATTTATTTATTTTTTAAGAGCATAAGGCGAGGAAGGCGATAAATGTCGCGTTTTACCATTTTAGAACCCGCTCGTATTTTCCTATGTTCGAAAAAAGAAAAACGCTGACGAGAGAGAAATTTTAATGGATCCCGCGACCCGCGCGGCTATTGATGGCCATAAATTTATATATTGGGTTTTCTTTTGAATGCCTGTGTGTGTTTTTCTGTCGCTTTTTATAGATATGCGTCTTTCATTCAGGCCGCGGTTACCCCGGAGATAGGCGATGCGGAGGACTCGCTGGGTCCTACCTGCTGAGACTTTCTTTTGAAAGGTGACAGGCGCTGATCAAAGGCTCTGCCATCCATATGCCGGGGACATCAAAGCAGCATGGGGACCGACTATAAATCAGTCACGGGGAATTAAACTCTCAGGACATCCTTTATTTGTCTTTTCATCAGTGTATTCCTCTCCCAATGACGCTCGTTAATCCTGGAAATTGCCCTAAAATTTGCCTGAAACGAGACGCTGGGATCGTAGCGAGCCGATTGGCCTCCCCCTGCGCTTCCTCCTGCAACCGCGCGCCGCCACTCCATTTTGTTTTTTCGGGACGCTCTGAGCGCGGCGTTGTGTTTGGTGCAATACGCAGGTGTAAGGTGCAAGTGAAGAGAATTTTTATTTTATTTTGGAGGAAGTGGGGAAAGGACATATTCTTAGGTGTCCCCATTGGGGACTTATACTTTTACTTCCTGTCCTGGTGACCACACAACATGAACAGAGATAGCAGCAAAATCTGGACAGATTTGTTTGATATGAGAAGAGAGGAGAGAGAGGGGAAAAGAGAGGAACTATTGAAGGGAGAGAGGAGGAGAGGAGAGAGGAGAGGGGAGGGCAGGGCAGGGAGCAGTTAAGAGGAGAAAAAGAGAGGAGAGGAGAGGAAAGGGGAGAGCGGTGAGCAGTTAAGAGGAGATGAGAGGAAAGGAGAGGAGAGGACAGGTGAATGAGAGAGAGAGAGAGAGAGAAATAGAAAAAGAGAGGGAGAAGGAGGGGGGCAGAAAGACAGATGGAGAGGGAGGTGGTAAGTGAGATTGAAAGAGAGAGAAAGGAGAGGAGGGGAGGGGAGGGGAGGGGAGAGGAGAGGAGAGGAGAGGAGAGGAGAGGAGAGGAGAGGAAAGGAGAAGAGGGGAGAGGGAAAGGGAGAGCAGAGGAGGGGAGGGGAGAGGAGGGGAGGGGAGGGGAGAGGAGAGGAGAGCAGAGTTGGGGAGGAGAGAGGAGGGGAGAGGAGAGCAGAGGAGGGGAGGGGAGAGGAGAGGAGAGAAGAGGAGGGGAGAGGAGATGAGGGGAGGGTAGAGGAGAGGAAAGAAGGGGAGGGGAGGGGAGAGGAGAGGAGGGGAGAGGAGAAGAGGGGAGAGGACAGGAGGGGAGAGGAGAAGAGAGGAGAGGAGAGGAGAGGAGAGGTGGGCAGGGGAGGGAAGGGGAGAGTTGAGCAGAGAGGAGGGGAGGAGAGGAGAGGGGAGGGGAGGAGAGAGGAGAGGAGGGAGGGGAGAGGAGAGGGGAGCAGTGGAGGGGAGAGGAGGGAAGGGGAGAGGAGGGCAGGGGAGGGAAGGAGAGAGGTGAGCAGAGGGGATGGAAGGAGAGGAGAGGGGAGAGGAGCGCGGGGGGGAGGGATAGGAGCGCAGGGGGGGGGAGAAGTGAGTAGAGGGGAGGGGAGGAGAGGGGAGGGGAGAGGAGGAGAGGAGAGGGGAGGGGAGGGGAGGAGAGAGGAGGGAAGAGATGAGGAGAGCAGAAGAGGGGGAGAGAAGAGGGAGTTCACAAATAACCCATACAAACTCCACAGCTTTGGCAATGCTAACATTTATTTGGTTCTGCTAATAAAGCCTTTTATCTCTTGGTGTCAGTAAAACTTGTCATTAGTGACTCATGCAGATAGCAGAGGAAGGAAGTAGCAGAGAGAAATGACACTCAGTGCTCTGGACTGAGACAAGTACACACTATAGAGGGGATATGCTTTGTTCATATTTCATGTCTGAGGTTTACAACCACTGGAGTTCCGCTTTAATAATTGGTCCGTCCCCACGCATGCACAATCTGTCCGCTGAACAATCGCTGTGTCTCCGCATGGGAGGTCATTCCTTTCTGTTGGAGGGAAAAATGCAACGCATGGAGAATCATCTAAGGTTCCCAGTAGAGTGGCTGGGTCAGGGTCAGGTAGGTCCTCCTACAGACCTGAAATTGTCCCCGGATCTGCGTAGAAGTGACCAGCAATCCCCCCACAGTCACCTTCACCCCGGAATGACACACACTTCTTTTCTCGTGCACGCGTTGGCGTATGTTGCGCCGCGGCGGACTGTCCACCATTGTTGAAGGAAGGAGCTTTTGTATCCCTCATTTGAGTCCCCCGCACTCCTATTTTTTTCCTTCCCCGAAGACTCCAACGCATTTCATAGAAATGAAAACTCTCAGTTTTGCTCATCTCCTGGCATGCGTTGGCAGCTCTTGGCGGGGCCGGCGCTGCTGCTGGGCGCGCGTTCTTGGATTTTCACGGACTCCATCTTACGAGGCTTGCTCCGATTCTAATATTTTTAGCGGCCTATTATCTTTAATAGGACAATGATATGGCGCGGTCTGCGAACGAAGTGGGAGATAACGCGTTGCGAGCGTGCACGGGGGAGGGGGGGGACGCGAGGCATTATTGATATAACTAAAGCGGAGCTCTGAGACGAGGGTCAAGCCCCATTAAACAATACGCTTAGCTCTGGGATGAAGAATTGGCCGGCGAGCGGACAGCCTCTCCCTCCGACTCCTCGCCGCCGTCGTCTCTCTGCAGCGCCCGCTCTCTGCAATGCATCACGGGCCGCGCTGGCAGGTACGGGTTTGAGCCGCGCCATCTGTTATGCTTTGTTTCCGCGCTTCTACTGGTTGGAGTTTATTTAAAATTCTCTGAGCATCTGGAGAGTCAGAAGGCGTAAAATGTCAACCATATTTTTTTTTTTTCCTTTGGAGGAGAACACAACTTAGAGCCTCGGGCTAAACTGGCTTTAACCAGTTCTGGACCGGAAGGATTTGCCCCCTTAACCACTTAAGCCCCGGAAGATTTTACCCCCTTCCTGACCAGGGCCTATTTTGCGATTCGGCACTGCGTGAATTTAACTGACAATTGCGCGGTCGTGCGACACTGTACCCAAATTAAATTTACGTCCTTTTTTTCCCACAAACAGAGCTTTCTTTTGGTGGTATTTGATCACCTGTGCGATTTTAATTTTTTGCGCTATAAACAAAAAAAGAGTGATAATTCTGAAAAAAAAAAACTATATTTTTACTTTCTGCTATATAACATTCCCCCCAAAAAAATGTAAAAATTAAAATTTTTTAACATTTTAGGCCAATTTTTTTTCTGCTACATATTTTTGGTAAAAAAAAAAAATCGCAATAGGCGTATTTTGATTGGTTTGCGCAAAAGTTATCGCGTCTACAAACTACGGGAAAGATTTATGCCATTTTTATTGTTTTTTTTTTTTTTTTACTAGTAATGGCGGCGATCTGCGATTTTTAGCGGGACTGCGACATTGCGGCGGACAGATCGGACCCCTAACTGACATTTTTTACACTTTTGGGGGGACCAGTGACATTACTACAATAATCAGTGCTAAAAAATATGCACTGTTACTGTAATAATAACACTGGCAGGGAAGGAATTAATACTCTGGGGGATCAATGGGTTAAATGTGTACCTAGGGGAGTGATTCTAACTGTATGGGGGCGTGGCTTGTGAAATGATCACAGAGACCTGTGTTCCTATATAGAAGGATCACAGGAGCTCTGTGATCAATTCCAGAGAGAAGATCGGACCCCTAACTGACATTTTTGACACTTTTGGGGGGACCAGTGACATTACTACAGTAATCAGTGCTAAATGGACTGTTACTGTACTAATGACACTGGCAGGGAAGGGGTTAACACAGTGGGTGATCAAGGGGTTAAATGTGAGCCTAGGGGAGTGTTTCTAACTGTATGGGGGCATGGCTTTTGAAATGATCACAGAGACCTGTGATCCTACATAGAAGGATCTATGATCATTCCAGGGAGAAGAACGGTCTGATGTGTTTACAACCGCCGACCGTTCTTCTCTCTCAGCGGGGAGCGATCGCGGGTGTCAGGCGGCAATCGCAGCTGCCTGCCCCGTGCATCGGAGTCCCCGCTGCCGAGTGGGGGCGGGAGCGTGTCGGCGGCGGCGAGCGCTCGCCCCCTAGCTGCAGGTGCTCGACTGACGTATACCTACGCCGGTTCGCGCAGGAGGGGCTGCCTGCCACAGTATAAGGGCTCTTTCACACGGTCGGCCTCCGCAGGCGGATCCGTGTTGCTCAGCGGGGATCGATCCGCAATCCCCGCTGAGCTGGGCGGATGACAGCTCCGTCTCCTCTTGCAGAGCGGAGAGGGAGGTGTCTCAGCCCCCGCTGCCCTCTATGGGGGATCGGATGAGAGCAGACCGCCTGTCCGCTCTCATCAGATCCGATCCGATCCGATTACTGAACGGATGGAAAAATAGGGTTTCCATCCGTCCAGATTTCACGGACAGGATCGGATGCGGATGGCTGCGGGTGCCAGTGGAGGTGTCTCCGCTGACACCCGCTGCCCCATAGAGCTGCATGGAGGATCCGATCAGATCCGCTTAAAAAACTGACAGGCGGATCTGAACGGATCGCCCGTGTGAAAGAGCCCTAACAGTGGTGGGCGGTCCTTAAGTGGTTAAAGGGGGACTCCAGGCGCAGAGTTCAGACCAGACGCTGCTTGCCTGTCCATGGGTGTCATGCAAAAAAAAAATATATATATATATATATAAAATACAATAAATTTAGAACTAGTGTAAATTTTGGGCAATGTGAGTTTCTGTGTGCAGGACCATGCTAGCCATCGCAGACTATGCAGGACCAGGACAAGGGGTGGGCAGGGAGGACGGCTGCCCTGAGCCCTGTGGTATCATGTGAAATGGAAGGGGTGCCACAAGTAGATTGGGTGGAGGGATTTGTGTTGGAAGGGAGAATTCGGGGGCAGCAGGGGATAAGAATTGTTCCAAGAGGGGAAATTAGGGGGTGTGCTAGGAGATTTGGGGGGAATTGTGTTGGGAGGGGGATGAGGGAAGAGGATTTGTGCTAGAATGGGGGAGTTTGGGTGTTTGTGCTAGAAGAGGAGATATAGTAGAGGGGGGAGGGGATTTGTGCTAGGGGGCTCTTTTCCCGCGCATAGGGACAGCAAATTTAAAATGAACGGGCTGCCCTAAATGCGATATGTGGAAATGCGCAAAAATATACTATGCCTGCTCAGTCGCACCTTCAGGGTGAACACACGTCCAGTCACCTTTTCTGCTCATTTCCTGCACATAGGGCAGCTAGTTAAAAATGAATGAGCCCTTAACACTATGCACGGAAATGCGCAAAAAAAGCGTGCGCGCTTGCTTTCACGCTTTTGGTGCACGCATGTCCAGTCACCTTTTTTGCGGATTTCCTGCACATAGAGCACCCAATTGAATATAATGAGCTGCCCTAAACGTAATACGTGGAAATGCGCAAAAAAAAAGCTCAGTTGTACCTTCATGGCGCACGCTTCCGCAGTCACTATTTTCGCTCATTTCTTGCGCACAGGGCAGTCAGTTGAAGACATTTGGCTACCCTAAACACGTTGCACAGAAATGTGCAGAAAAAAGCCTGCGCGCTCTATTGCACCCTTATTGTGCATGCATGTCCAGTCACTTTTCCTTGCTAGTTTCCTGCACAAAGGGCAGCCAACTAAAATAAAGTGCTGACATAAGCGCAACGCGTGGAAATGAGCGAAAGAAGCACGCACGCACCTTGATGCATGCTTGTGCAGTCACCTTTTTGGCTTGTTTCCTGCACATAGGGGAGCCTGCTGAAACAAATTGGCTGCCCAAAAAGCAGCACATGGAAATGCGTGGAAAAAAAGCACGTACACTCAGTCGCACCTTCATGTACTTTCATTTTCCACAACATACAGAGATGCGCTGCTCTTTTGCAGATGCACGGTGATCCGGTATAATCATAATGGCACCCCCAGGCATCTTGCAAACGCATGCACGTAGTCCCGTGAGTTATAGTGCAGCGCAATTCCTAAATTGCTGCAGGAATCTTTTTTTGTCTGTGTTTCTCGTGTATAGGGCAGCCCATTGAAATTTACCAGCAATGAGCCGAAACACGTGGAAACGCGCAAAATAGCGCGTATGCTCGATCGCACCTCCATGGTGTAAACACAACCGTAAAAAATGAGGAAATTCCATTTCTTTGTGGCATGTCATGCACTGTGAAGCCCAAAGAAGTCTATAGCAATGCAAAAAAAAAAACGCACGCATTTTGCGTTTTAATGCATTTTTTTAACGATCTAACGATTTTGGTTTTTCGTTGCCGATACCAATACCGATATTTTGGCCAATGCATATTAGTATCGGTCTATATGCGCCGATATTTTTGTACATTTAGAAAAAATGTATTTTTATATTTTTTCTTGACAGGTACTCTTGTGGAGGGATCTGGGGGTCTAAAAGACCTCAAACCCCTCCTCCTGCGCTTAAAAGCATTTAAAACGCCAAGTTTGGCTGCTTTGAATGCTGTCATTTTTTTTATTCTGGTGCCAGTACCCGGAAGTGATGTCACTCTTGACATCACTTCCGGGTTTTTGCATGGAGACCCGATCAGAGCCGAATGCGGCTTTGATCAAATCTTCGGAAGCCATGCAGGCTGGTTGCCCGGGTCTCCCGTTGGGACGGAAGACCCGGGTGAGCCACGGAAGGCGGCGGGAGGGCGGGGGACGTCCCCTTCCGCTCCTTGTAATGACAGCTGAGTGGCTTCTCAGCCGTATTGGTTGTCATTACAAGACAGCCGACCATCGTATAAGGATGCCGGTACCGGGGTGACGCCTCTAGCTGCAGGCATCACTCTGGTACAGCACTTTCCCGAAATATCGCCAATATCGGTAAACTCAGGGGCCGATTCCGGGAAAAGTGCATATCGGCCGAGCGGCTTCTCAGCCGCATCAGTTGTCATTACAAGACAGCCGACCGTCGGCTATGGACGCCGGTACCGGGGTGATGCCTCTAGCTGCAGCCATCACTCCAGTACAGCACTTTCCCGAAATATCGGCAATATCGGTAACCTCCGGGGCCGATTCCGCTATATCGGGAAAAGTGCATATTGGCCCTCGATATATCGGCTTTGCCGATAATCGGTAGATCCCTAGTTTTCATGCGCTGCCAGCCCCTGGAATTAGAGGGTTTCGAAGTCCACGTGGTTGCCACTTTTTCATTCCCCATTTCCTCAAGAAGAAGACAAATGCAAACGAGAGACAATCAAATGAAATGCGAAATGTACTGCTGACAAATGAAGTATTTTCTCTTTTGTTGTGATCACTTCAGCAAGGCCCTTTGTACATTGACATTGCTATGCACAGTGCCATGCTGGGTAAGCCATACAGAGATCCTGCAAACTTCTGCTGACAAGGAAAAACTGCTGCTTCTGTTGCATTGCACCCGTTGAGTACGCTCAATAAAAGGTGGTGATGGATTGGTGGGTATAAGATCCTTAGAGGTGGGGCTATTGTGATGGATCACCTACTGTGCATTCACGTATGGAAGCAGCCTTCTTGACGGATGTACAGCTCTCCTTTTACCAAAAAAAACAGATTTATCACCGTTGGCCAGCATTGTTATGCGGCCCACCCTTTCCAAAGAATAACAAATAGCCTGTTAGCTGGCCATACACATGACTCAATCAAAAAATCTCAAAAACTTAGAGGTGATCCTGAAGGCCACTCTTGTGGTGAATATCAACAGCTGGTCAAGTTGGCGCTTCTGCAACCAACACCGTTTATCTCCATCTCCATAAGCCCGTAGCTGGGCAATTTTCAGCCAATTTCAACCACTTTTAAGGAATTGCAAATGCGATCACCAGTAATGGGCAGAATCCAACCAACCCACCATCTATGAGTTTGATGGACCAGTAATAGGCAGAACCCAACCAATCCACCATTAATGAGTTTCATGGACCAGTAATGGGCAGAATCCAACCAATCCACCATGTATGAGTTGAATGAACCATTAATGGGCAGAATCCAAACAATCCACTACCCATGAGTTTGATGGACCAGTAACGCGCAAAATCCAACCAATCCCCCATCAATGAGTTTGATGGACCATTAATAGGTATAATCCAACCAATTCACCATCTCTGAAGTTTAATGGACCATTATTGGGCAGAATCACACTAATCCCCCTTCGATGAGTTTGGTGGACCAGTAATTGGCAGAATCCAACCAATCCAGCAGCTATGAGTTTGATGGACCAATACTGAGCAGAATCCAACTAATCCATCATCTATGAGTTAGATGGACCAATAATAGGCAGAATCCAACCAATTTACCATTTATGAGTTTGATGGGCCAGTAATGAGCAGAATCCAACGAATCCATCATCTATGAGTTAGATGGACCAGTAATAGGCAGAATCCAACCAATCCACCATCTATGAGTTTGATGGACCAGTAATCGGCAGAATCCAACCAATCCACCATCGATGAGCTTGATGGACCAGTAATAGGCAGAATCCAACCAATCCACCATCTATGAGTTTGATGGACCAGTATTGAGCAGAATCCAACTATTCCATCATCTATGAGTTTGACCAGTAATAGGTAGAATCCACCAATCCCCCATCTATGAGTTTGATGGACCAGTAATGGGCTGGATCCAACCAATCCATCATCTATGAGTTTGATGGACTAGTAATAGGCAGAATCCAACCAATCCACCATCTATGAGTTTAATGGACCAGTGATAGGTAGAATCCCACTAATCCATTATTGATGAGTTTGATGGACCAGTAATGGGCAGAAAGTAACAAGGGCAGCCACTATTGATAAGTTAGATGGACCAGTAATGAGCAAAATCCAACCAGTCTATGAGTTTGATAGACCAGTAATCAGCAGAACCCTACCAATCCACCATTGATGAGTTTGATGGACCAATAATAGGCAGAATCCAACCGTTTACCATCTATGAGTTTGATGGGCCAGTAAAGAGCAGAATCCAATTAATCTATCATCTATGAGTTTGATGGACCAGTAATAGGCAGAATCCAACCAATCCACCATCTATAAGTTTGATGGACCAGTAATCGGCAGAATCCAACCAATCCACCATCGATGAGCTTGATGGACCAGTAATAGGCAGAATCCACCAATTCCCCCATCTCTGAGTTTGATGGACCAGTAATGGGCTGGATCCAACCAATCCATCATCTATGAGTTTGATGGACTAGCAATAGGCAGAATCCAACCAATCCACCATCTATGAGTTTAATGGACCAGTGATCGGTAGAATCCCACTAATCCATTATTGATGAGTTTGATGGACCAGTAATGGGCAGAAAGTAACAAGGGCAGCCACTATCGATAAGTTAGATGGACCAGTAATGAGCAAAATCCAACCAGTCTATGAGTTTGATAGACCAGTAATCAGCAGAACCCTACCAATGCACCATCGATGAGTTTTATGGACCAGTAATTGACAGAATCCAACCAATCCACCATCAATAAGTTTCTAGGACCTCCATGAGTTTTCAATTGGTTGTGCAGTTGAAAATGGGCTTGTATCCATGGAATGCACCTTTTGATGCGCCAAATATGAATCCAACCAACGATTTCTAGACCCTATATTTCGAGGAGTGCTGTCGATTAGGAGTAACATTTCTGTCCATGCCGTTGGAACAACAGCTTTAATAAAGTTTAGTGAAAGAGAAGCTGAAGGGAAATGGTAACTGAACAAATCTCGTAGAAAGCATAATTTCAATTCCATTTATTTGTGGTTGATTAAAACCACCATTTTATGTCTTCAATTGTCATGCAAATTTTCCAAAAAAACTGAAAATTGTATTAAATACTTACTCTAATTTTCCTTGCTTGATGCAAATCCATGGCAGAATACATGTGATATAGCTCCACCCTATTGAACGTATGCTGCCATGTTGGCATCAGGAAAGATGTATCAAATACTTACCGTAATTTTCCTTTCCTGACGCTAATCCATGGCAGCAATCATGTGAGGGGGAGCAGCTATATCATATGTATGCTGACATGTTGGTGTCAGGAAAATGGATTTCGGTGGCCGAAATATCGGTGCAAACCTAGCGCCGACCCTATTCACTGGTGTGAATGCAGCTTTAGACTAAATCTCCCTTTCCTCTGAAACCTGATCTGCGTTTGGAACGCGCTTCAGAGGCTACTGACAGGTGGTGTGGAAGCGATTTGATGCCTCCTCAGCCCCTGTTTTAACCCCATTTTCATCGACAAATTTGCAGCAATTAATCGCATCACAGGTGGTTAGGGTGTTTGTCTTCCCCATTTGCTTCAGTGTGTGTTGTCCTGGGGGCGGGCGGCAAAAACGCGTCTCAAATATGCAGCTGCATGTCTAAATGAAGCCCTATTATTGCTACATCACAGCATGTATTTAACAAAACGATGACTACATGTTATTGATTCCCTACCAGACAGATGTATCAATAAATAGAAACATTTCATTACACGTAATAAATCAAATGAAAAACATCCTGAAGCCAAACACATCAATATCCTTGTTCCTTCATATTTATACTGTATATGCTTTATTCAAATCTGTTTTTACCTAGGGGCGGTCCCTGTGCAAATACAGCCTGCTTAATCCCGCCCACTCCTCCAGACTGACACCCACTCACCAAGGTATATACTTTCATAACTCCTCCCAAAAGCCCACTCACTGCTCACCTCGGGGATAAGGTCTCTTGAAAATACTGAGGCAGGGGGCTGTGACTACTCATCAGATTCCCCCTTTACATCGGGTTACCATCAGAGTGCCCCCTTACATTAGGTGTCCCCATTATAGTGTCGCCTTAAAGGTGTCCCCATCAGAGTGCCCACTTACACGAGGGTCCCCATCAGAGGGCCCCCTTACTTTAGGGTCCCCATCAGAGTGCCCCCTTACATCAGGGTCCCCATCAGAGTGCCCCCTTACATCAGGTCTCCCCTTTAAAGATCCCCCTTACATCAGGGTCCCTATCAGAGTGCCCCCTTTTATCAATGTTCCCATCAGAGTTCCCCCTTACATCAGGGTCCTTATCAGAGTGCCCCATTTCAGCAAGGTTCCCGTCAGAACCCCCTTACATCAGGGTCCCTATTAAAATTCCCCCTTACATCAGTATTCCCATCAGAGTTCCCCCTTACATCAGGGTCCCAATTAGAGTGTCCCCTTACATCAGGGTCCCCATCAGAGTGCCCCCTTTAATCAGGTGTCCCCATTAGAGTGCCCCCCTTACATCAGGGTCCTCCATCAGAGTGCCCTCTTACATCAGGGTCCCCATCAGAGTGCCCCCTTTAATCAGGTGTCCCCATTAGAGTGCCCCCCTTACATCAGGGTCCCCCATCAGAGTGCCCTCTTACATCAGGTGTCCCCTTTAAAGTCCCCCCTTACATCAGGGTCCCCATCAGAGTGCACCCTTTCAGCAAGGTTCCCATCAGAGCGCCCCCTTACATCAGGGTCCCCATTAAAATTCCCCCTTACATCAGTATTCCCATCAGAGTTCCCCCTTACATCAGGGTCCCAATCAGAGTGACCCCTTACATCAGTGTCCCCATCAGAGTCCCCCCCCCCTATACATTAGGTGTCCCTATCGGAGTGCCCCCTTTCAGCAATGTCCCCATCAGAGTGCCCCCTTTAACCAGTGTCCCCATCAGAGTACCCCCTTTAATCGGTGTCCCCATCAGAGTGCCCCCTTTAATCAGTGTCCCCATCAGAGTGCCCCCTTACATCAGCTGTCCCCATCAGAGTGCCCCCTTACATCAGGAACCTATCAGAGTGCCCCCTTACATCAATTGTCTGCCTCAGAGTGATTGTGGATCAGTGGATGCACTCTCAGAGACCTGGGGGCTCAATATTTGGGGGGAGGAGGGGTGCACACTGTTTCTGTAACTGATGATACAGTGCTAGCTAGAGTTTTCCTTGTTAATGTATTTAAGTCTGCTAGTACATCTAACACACCCCTCCCCCCTAAGAATGACAATGCCACAGGTGCCCCCTGTGCTCCTTCATCCAGAGTGGAGGGCTCTCTAGTACCGGACAGATCACCAGGTGAAAACAGAGGGGGGAAAAGCCTAAAAAATGAAAAGGAATGCAGCCGCCACATCTGATAATTGGTAAGCTGCAATATATTACAATTTTGGTTTCAGGTTATTTCTGTTTAATGAGTTTTTTCGCCTTTGTTGCCTGGCGCCCCCTCCGGGCAGAGAAGACAAGAAGAAAAAGATCACTTGTGCGTAATAACGAGCGAGCACCAGCTCCTCCATGACACGGGCGCTAACAATACGCCACCGCCTGTCTGTGCGATTTCCGAGTCCTCGCGAATGCGGCCTAATCTGACATGGCATGTGTTTAATGGGCACGGCAGCGGAATCCTTTCCTAACATAACTGCGGGCACATTGGCATTGGTTGCCGGCGATCGGTGTGGCGCGCCGGCTGAACAGCAAGCAAGTCAGTGTTGTTTGCAGCTCGTTAAATGGTGTTAGGAGCCGACTTCCCTGCCGTGCGCCAATGTTAACAAACCAATCTTATCTTGCCGGAGAAAGTGACAAATGATGGGGTATATTTCACCCAGGTGTCGGTGTCCCCGCAGCGGAGACATGGGGGCTGATTTACTAAAGGAGTTTGTGCGCGCCCTTTGCCGCTGGGACGATCGTTATGTGTCATGGGTGACATACGGCGCCGCCGCCTGAGAAGAAATATCTTGTTTTGTGTTTTGGGCTGATTCTGATTTTACCATACAAGGAAAGTTTAATTTATAAGGACTCGGAGCATTCCACCCAAAAGTGGTAATTTAGTCAGGTGTACGGACTCGGGAACTCGGTACATGGATGATGGGAACCCCTCATAATGGGCACAGCAGGGGTACAGAGACAGGGACTCAGTACATGGCTGATGGGAACCCCTCATAATGGGCACAGCAGGTGTACAGACTTGGGAACTCAGCACAGGGATGGTGAGAACCCCTCATAATGAGCACAGCAGGTGTACAGACCCGGGAACTCAGCACAGGGATGGTGGAAACCTCTCATAATGGGCACAGCAGGTGTACAAACCCAGGAACTCAGCACAGGGATGGTGGGAGCCCCTCATAATGGGCACAGCAGGTGTACAGACCCGGGAACTCAGCACAGGGATGGTGAGAACCCCTCATAATGGGCACAGCGTGTGTACAGACCCGGAAACTCAGCACAGGGGGACTAGGAACCCCTCATAATGGGCACAGCAGGTGTACAGACCCGGGAACTCAGCACAGGGATGATGGGAACTCCTCATAATGGGCACAGCGGGTGTACAGACCCGGGAACTCAGCACAGGGATAGTGGGAACCCCTCATAATGGGCACTGCAGGTGTACAGACCCGGGAACTCGGTACAGGGATGGTGGGAATAACTCATAATGGGCACAGCAGGTGTACAGACCTGGGAACTCAGCACAGGGATGGTGGGAAACCCTCATAATGGGCACAGCAGGTGTACAGACCCGGGAACTCGGTACAGGGATGGTGGGAATAACTCATAATGGGCACAGCAGGTGTACAGACCCGGGAACTCAGCACAGGTATGGGGGAAGCCCCTCATTATGGGCACAGCAGGTGTACAGTCCCGGGAAATCAGCACAGGGATGATGAGAACCCCTCATAATGGGCACAGCAGGTGTACAGAAGCAGGAACTTAGCAAAGGGATGGTGGGAACCCCTCATAATGGGCAGAGATCAGGAGTAAGTAACATATAATACAAAATATAGAGCTCAAAATTCAGGATGAGCCCTGTGTTCACATCAGATTCCCCCTCAAAGTCCGCAGCATTTCCCTATACATCAGGGTTCCAAGGGACCCAAGAATTCCCCCATGCATCAAAGTCCCTAGAGTTCCCCTAAACATTAGAATCCTCCTTACATTACAGTCTACAGGGTTTCCCCTTACATCAGAGTCCCCAGAGTTCCCTCATACATCAGAGTTCACAGAGTCCCTCCTAACATCATAGTTGACAGGGTTTCCCCTTACATCAGAGTCCCCAGCACTTCCCCTTACATCAGAGTTCCCTTATACATCAGCCTCCCCCTTTACATCAAAGGCTACAGGGTTCCCCCTTACATCAGGGTCCACAGAGTTCCCGATTACATCACAGTCTACAGAGTTCCCCCCTACAGAACGGTCTTTAGGGTTCCCCCTCAAATCAGAGTCCCCAGAGTTCCCCCTTACATCAGAGTCCACAGAGTTCTCGCTTATATCACCACCATTGCGCACTCCCAGTACTTTGACCAAGCTGTCACCAACAGCCTGCCTCTAGTCACTTAGTGACGATCATGAGACAGTAGGACAAGCTCCGGATCATGTGGTCACTGTGACAGCCAATCCTAGTGATCACATGATCAGGAAGCCCACGTAACGTCCACCGCGTTACAATCTCTTAAAGAGCCGGAAGCAGAGGGTTCAAGTGATATTCACTTTTTTTGAAGCACCTGCCAGATCTTGGGTGAAGAATTTATAACATATTTCCTGGAAGAAGGTCAACGTTCTCTCCCGAAACTTAGAATGAAAATTATTCTTCCTAATATTTAGTAACATTGTATCTGGTGACCTTTCCTCGTCCGCTCCTCCTTCGCCATCGATCAGTGTCTCTTCACCGGGTTATCGGCCCGTGTAGTGCGCCTCCGAAAATTACACCCCTGTCAGTTACCTGCGGAAGGTGCCATAACTCTGGACCGACCCGTGTCCCCGCTCTTATCACGAAATGTCTGGCTTGATTTACACCCCTTACTGGCAAAGTCAGCTGGCTCAGAATCATATCCTTCTTTCTAGAGATTGGGGAAGATTTCGGTGTTGTACGGCACTCACTGCCATTAAGAGCAGAAGGACCGGCGCTGATAAAAAACATTTCAGGGCAATCTATTAAGCTTGATTCAGTTCCTTTCAAATGCCATGAAAGTGTTCTTAGATTCTGCCGTTATAGTTGGCGGTATCTGGGTGCCCCCTTATTATTAAAGGGGGCTTTAAGATTCCGATTAGCCTTCCATCCGCAGACCCCCATACAGTGGCATAGCGTGGGTTGTCAGCGCCCGGGGCAAGGCAAGTAATTTGCGCCCCTAACCTGCGGACTTTTAGCACTCCCTGAGTCTCTTCCTACAATAGTACTAATCAGCCTGATTCCTACTCTGACCACTACACTAACCAACCTGATTCCTACACTGACCACTACACTAACCTACCTGATTCCTACACTGACCACTACACTAACCTACCTGATTCCTACACTCACCACTACACTAACCTACCTGATTCCTACACTGACCACTACACTAACCTACCTGATTCCTACACTCACCACTACACTAACCTACCTGATTCCTACACTGACCACTACACTGACCTACCTGTCCACTTCACTAACCTACCAGATTCCTACACTGACCACTACACTAACCTACCTGATTCCTACACTGACCACTACACTAACCTACCTGATTCCTACACTCACCACTACACTAACCTACCTGATTCCTACACTGACCACTACACTGACCTACCTGTCCACTTCACTAACCTACCAGATTCCTACACTGACCATTACACTAACCTACCTGATTCCTACACTGACCACTACACTGACCTACCTGATTCCTACACTAACCACTACACTAACCTACCTGATTCCTACACTGACCACTACACTGACCTACCTGATTCCTACACTAACCACTACACTAACCTACCTGGTTCCTAAACTAACCACTACACTAACCTACCTGATTCCTACACTAACCACTACACTAACCTACCTGATTCCTAAACTAACCACTACACTAACCTACCTGATTCCTACACTAACCACTACACTGACCTACCTGTCCACTTCACTAACCTACCGGATTCCTATACTGGCAACTACACTGACCTACCTGATTCCTACACTGACCACTACACTGACCTACCTGTCCACTTCACTAACCTACCGGATTCCTATACTGGCAACTACACTGACCTACCTGATTCCTACACTGTCCACTTCAATGACCACTGCACTGACCTACCTGTCCACTGCACTGACCGACCTGTCCACTGCACTGATCTACCGGATTCCTACACTGTCCACTACACTGACCACAGGGTTGTGGAGAGTGGGTCCTTGTCCTCATCAACCTTGACCCCATGTTAAGGGCATATATGTTGGTATGGTTCGGGCTAAGGGGGGACTGCCTGCTTTTTTTTTGTGAATTGGTAGAGATATCTGGGGGCCCCCTTTTATTAGAGGAGGTTTCAAGATTCCGATAAGCCTACCTCTCACAGACACCCACATTCACCGACCAGGGTTGTTGGGAAGAGGCCCTTGAGGGGCTACATGCTTTTTTTCTGTGAATGAGTAGGGGTATCTGGGGGGCCCCTTTGTTAATAAAAGGGGCTTCAAGAGCCGATAAGCCTTCTACCTTCAGACCCCCACAACCTCCAGCCAGGGATTTGAGGAAGAGGCCCTTTTCCTCATTCACATGGGGATAAGTTGCTTTGCACCCCTATGTTGAGGGCATGTGGGCTGGTATGGTTCGAGGGGCTGCATGCTTTTTTTGTGAAAGAGTAGGGGTATCTGGGAGCCCCCTTAATAACATGGAGATGCGTTGCTTTGCACCCCCATGTTGAGGGCATGTAGGTTGGTATGGTGTGGGGGGGGGGCTGCATGCTCTTTTTTTAATGAGTAGGGGTATCTGCAGGCCCCCTTTGCGGTTTCAAGATTTCAAAAAGTCTCTCACCCGCAGACCCCCCACAAACCATGCGAGGGTTGTGGGGATACGCCTTTGTCCTCATTAACATGGGGACCAGGTGCTTTGCCCCCCATGTTAAGAGCATGTGGGCTAGCATGGTTTGGGGGGGAAGGGGGCTGCATGCACTTTTTTTTTTAATGAGTAGGGGTATTTGGGGGCCCCCTTGTTAATAAAGAGGACTTCAAGATTCCGATAAGCCGCCCTTCTGCAGACCCCCACAAACAGCATGCAGGGTTGTGGGTATAAGGCCCTGATCCTCATCAACATGGAAACAAGGTGATTTGCCCCCCATGTTAAGGGCACGTAGGCTTGTATGATTCAGGGAGGGGGGCTACATGCTCTTTTTTTTTCCGTAAATGAGTAGGGGCTTCTGGGGACCCCTTATTGTTAAAAGAGGGCTTTGAAACTTCCGATATGCCTCCAGCTCACAGACCCCTACAAACACTGGCCAGGGTTGTTTGGATGAGGCCCCTGTCATCATAAACAAGGATCTTTGTCCCCCATGTTGAGGGCATGTGGTCTGATGTGGCTCCGGTATGTCCCCCATGTTGAGGGCATTACAGGATGCGGTCTCATGCCCCCACACCAGAAACTACTGGGCACTTTGGGCAGGTGGAAGCAATGGAAGAAAAGAAAATAGTCAGGGGTGGCCAAGGGAGAGGCCCCGCCTCCTACTGTCAGGTGATCATACCCTGTGACATAATAACAGAAACCAGTGAGCCAATCACACAGGTGGAAAACAGCGTTTCTTGGGACGTTTAGCGCTCAGATCGCCCTCAAGCTTCCCATGGATAACAGAGCCACATTGGAATTTTTCAGAATTTTACATTTTTTCCGCCGTAGATTGAAAAGATAATTATTTTTAACGACATGAATTATAATTGTTCTATCGCTATTGTTAATGAAGGCGAGGTGTTCCTTTAATTCCCTGCGTTGCCCGGAGATGCGTTTTTAATTCCGGCATCCATTAGCGTGAAATGAACGGCCCAGATTTTATCCGTGTGATACGGATCTGTGATACCTCTGACAGCTTCCGTTAAAGGCTTGTTAGCTGTGTGTTCAATTGAGCATGGGAAAACCTTCTGTTAGGGGAAGAGATGTTCATTGTGTTCTGATCCCGGAGGAGGGGGCGCTCAGCCCACCTTTCTACCGCACAAGAGAGACCACCAATCCCAACCCAGCCGCTCCACGCACCCCGGGGTGCTCATACCAACAGCGTGTACCTGGATGGGATAGATAGATAGATAGATAGATAGATAGATAGATAGATAGATAGATAGATAGATAGATAGATAGATAGATAGATAGATAGATAGATAGATAGATAGATAGATAGATAGATAGATAGATAGATAGATAGATAGATAGATAGATAGATAGATAGATAGATAGATAGATAGATAGATAGATGTAAATGTCTTGGATATTCTAACAGTGAGACCTTCCTGATATGCTGGGAACCCCTCATAATGGGCACAGCAGGTGTACAGACCCGGGAACTCAGCACAGGGATGGTGGGAACCCCCCCATAATGGGCACAGCAGGTGTACAGACCCGGGAACTCAGCACAGGGATGGTGGGAACCCCCCCATAATGGGCACAGCAGGTGTACAGACCCGGGAACTCAGCACAGGGATGGTGGAACTCCTCATAATGGGCACAGCAGGTGTACAGACCCGGGAACTCAGCACAGGGATGGTGGGAACCCCTCATAATGGGCACAGCAGGTGTACAGACCCGGGAACTCAGCACAGGGATGGTGGGAACCCCTCATAATGGGCACAGAAGGTGTACAGACCCGGGAACTCAGCACAGAGATCTCACCAATAGAGTCTCCAAATAACAGACGGGAGGAGGACAGAAAAGGTGGCAGCCCACATCATATAATGCTCTCGTGCCCAACCTGCACCCTAAAAGCCACATGTGGCCCTCTGGTTTTTGATGTGTGGCCCTCTGGTATGGGATGTGTGGCCCTCTGTTTTTTGATGTGTGGCCCTCTGGTATGGGATGTGTGGCCCTCTGGTTTTTGATGTGTGGCCCTCTGGTATATGATGTGTGGCCCTCTGGTATATGATGTGTGGTCCTCTGGTATTTGATGTGTGGCCCTCTGGTTTTTGATAAATGGCCCTCTGGTATGGTATATGTGGCCCTCTGGTATGGGATGTGTGGCCCTCTGGTATGGAATGTGTGTCCCTCTGGTTTTTATGTGTGGCCCTCTGGTATTTGATGTGTGGCCCTCTGGTTTTTGATAAATGGCCCTCTGGTTTTTGATAAATGGCCCTCTGGTATGGTATATGTGGCCCTCTGGTATATGATGTGTGGCCCTCTGGTATATGATGTGTGGCCCTCTGGTATATGATGTGTGGCCCTCTGGTTTTTGAGTGGCCCTCTGGTATGGGATGTGTGGCCCTCTGGTATGGGATGTGTGGCCCTCTGGTATGGGATGTGTGGCCCTCTGGTTTTTGATGTGTGGCCCTCTAGTTTTTGCTGTGTGGCCCTCTGGTATGGGATGTGTGGCCCTCTGGTATGGGATGTGTGGCCCTCTGGTATGGGATGTGTGGCCCTCTGGTATGGGATGTGTGACCCTCTGGTATGGGATGTGTGGCCCTCTGGTATGGGATGTGTTGCCCTCTGATATGGGATGTGTGGCCCTCTGGTATATGATGTGTGGCCCTCTGGTATGGAATGTGTGGCCCTCTGGTTTTTGATGTGTGGCCCTCTGGTATGGGATGTGTGGCCCTCTGGTACGGGATGTGTGGCCCTCTGGTTTTTGATTTGTGGCCCTCTGGTTTTTGATAAATGGCCCTCTGGTATGGTATATGTGGCCCTCTGGTATATGATGTGTGGCCCTCTGGTATGGGATGTGTGGCCCTCTGGTATGGTATATGTGGCCCTCTGGTATATGATGTGTGGCCCTCTGGTGTGGGATGTGTGGCCCTCTGGTATATGATGTGTGGCCCTCTGGTATATGATGTGTGGCCCTCTGGTATATGATGTGTAGCCCTCTGGTTTTTGATGTATAGCCCTCTGGTTTTTGATGTGTGGCCCTCTGGTTTTTGATGTGTGGCCCTCAGCAGTCTGTAGAGGGGAATCGCATTGATCTCTACCAGCCTCATGTAACATCTTCCCAGTTTCCTCTGGTCTTCTGCAGAATCTCCCCACCAACAATGTATCCTTTCCTCACTCTCTGACCCTCATTTCCTCTATTAGGTTTTAAGCCTTATTCGTATTTGTGCGGCTTGTCATGTGACGTTAGACCCCCAAAGTCGCATGACAAGTCTCACCCCATGTTTTCCAATGAGTACCGCTCATATATGTGCTACTTAAAGTTGCAGTAACATTAAAGCAGCTCCTGCACTACTTTGGTCCGACTTTCATGGGACATGAGGGCCACAGACTTCAATGCAAACCCTCAAAAGTCGCACTGTAAAGTCCCAATGCAAATTGCACGATTTCAAAGTCGCATCGTTGTGAATGGAGCCTTAGAATAACAGTGGTAGGACCTCCACACAGCCTGGAGACCCGGACAAAAGCTACAATGAGAAATCATCAGACGGCGTGAAAAGACTTTTTGTATGTTGTTTCTTATTTTGATTGGAGGGTCTCTTTATACAGCGTCCAGATGGCCCCGCGGGTGACAAGTAGGTGCGATCGGCACTTCAATCCTCCCAACACACAGCTGACAAACATACACACCTGACAAAGTGTGCGCGGGGGGAGGGGCGGCTCTGTGTGTGTGTGAAGTGTGCGCGCCGCCCGCCCTGAGAACTGCCAGCCAAGGAAGGGTTAAAGTAGACGTAAACTGTAAACTGAGTGACATGCTCTGTGCTCTGCGTATTATAAACTATTTCAATATAAAACCCAAAAACAAAGGTATTTTCATCTATTGCAATTCTGTGTTGCATCTCAGTGATGCGGATCTCCTGCGACCTCTTTGCTGCCACTTCCCACCTGCATGCATGGGATGGCCACTTGAAGCCTCCATCAGAAGTGACAACGCAGAGAAAAAGAAACTTTGCGATGCTGCAGACCCTCGCTGACCCCTTCAGCACCGGGCACCCCTTCCTGCCCAGGACAATTCTCAGCTTTCAGCGCTGTCGCACTTTGACACTTTGAAAGACAATTGCGCGGTCATGTAACGCTGTACTCATATTAAATTTTTATCATTTTTTTCACACAAGTGGAACTTTCTTTCGGTGGTATTTGATCACCCCTGGGGTTTTTTTTTATATTTTTTTGCTAAACCAACGAAAGAAGATCAACATTTTTCATAGTTTGTTATAAAATTTTGCAAACAGGTAAGTGTTTTCCTTCACTGATGCGCACTGATGAGGCTGCACTGATGGGCACTGATAGGCGGCAATGATGGGCACTGATGAGGCTGCACAAATTGGCGGCACTGATGGGTATTGCTAGGCAGCATTGATGAGCACTGATGAGGCTGCACTAATTGGTGGCACTGATAGTGGCACTGATGGGCACCGATAGATGGTACTGATGAGGTTGCACTAATTGGCGGCACTGATGGGTATTGATAGGCAGCACTGATGGGAACTATTAGGCAGCACTGGTGGATACTGCTGAGGCTGCACTGACATGCGACATTCATGGGCACTGATAGGCAGCACTGATGGGCACTGATAGGCGACACTGATGGGAACTATTAGGCAGCACTGGTGGGCACTGCTGAGGCTGCACTGACATGTGACATTGATGGGCACTGATATGCGGCACTGATAGGCAGTACTGATGGGCACTATTAGGCGACACTGATGGGCACTGCTAGGTGACACTGATGGGCACTGATAGGCAGCACTGATAGGTGGCACTGATGGGAATTATTAGGCAGCACTGGTGGGCACTGCTAAGACTGCAGTGATATGCTGCACTGATAGGCAGCACTGATGGGCACTGAGAGGCAGCACTGATGGGCGGCACTGATGGGAACTATTAGGCAGCACTTCAGGGCACTGCTTAGGCTGCACTGATAGGCAGCACTGATGGGTACTGATAGGCAGCACTGATGGGCACTGATAGGCAGCACTGATGGGCACTGATAGGCAGCACTGATAGAGGGCACTGATAGAGGGCACTGATAAAGCAGCACTGGTGGGCACTGATGAGGCTGCACTGATATGCAGCACTGATGGGCACTGAGAGGCAGCACTGATATGCGGGACTGATGGGAACTGATAGGCGGCACTAATGGGAACTATTAGGCAGCACTGCAGGGCACTGCTTAGGCTGCACTGATAGACAGCACTGATGGGTAGCACTGACGGGCACTGATGGGCAGCACTGATAGAGGGCACTGATGGGCACTGATAAAGCAGCACTGGTGGGCACTGATAAAGCAGCACTGATATGCAGCACTGATGGGCATTGATAGTCGACACTGATGGGCACTGATTGGCAGCACTGATGGACACTAATTGGCAGCACTGATGGGCACTGATTGGCAGCACTGATTGGCACTGTTGGGACTGCGCTGATAATCAGGACGCTGATAACTAGTTCCCTGATTATCAGTGTAGATGTTCCACATGCAGGTTTCTGGCTCTCCTCTCCTCATGCTGTGACAGATGATTGAACACAGCTGATCACGTGGTAAAGGGCTGCTGTGATTTGCCCTTTACCCCACTCTGTGATCAGCTGTGTCCTAAGGTCACAGCATTTACAGAGTGTGCCGGGTGCACATTGCAGCGGGCGCGTCTCTGGAAGGAGATCAATAGACGCCCTACCGGGACTGAACGTCATTCACCTATAGTGCGGTCGGGAAGTGGTTAATATCTGCAGGACGAGGTTCAATAGTCTATGGCAGGATATACGCTGTACATGCCTTAGGTTATCACGTGAAAAGTAAAAGTCCCGCACTGACACAACTTGTGTCAGTGTTGTCACATTCTATCTTTTCATGTGACAACACTGAAGAAATGACACTTTGCTACAATGTAAAGTAGTGAGTGTACAGCTTGTATAACAGTGTAAATTTGCTGTCCCCTCAAAATAACTCAACACACAGCCATTCATGTCTAAACCACTGGCAACAAAAGTGAGTACACCCCTAAGTGACAAAGTCCAAATTTGGCCCAAAGTGTCAATATTTTGTGTGGCCAGGACATGGTTCCAGTAATCCATGTCCTTAGTCTGCGGACTTTCTTGTGCATCATCTTTAGAAGAGGCTTCCTTCTGGGACGACAGCCATGAAGACCAATTAGATGCAGTGTGCGGCGTATGGTCTGAGCACTGACAGGCTGACCCCACCCCACCCCTTCAACCTCTGCAGCAATGCTGGCAGCACTCATACATCTATTTCCCAAAGACAACCTCTGGACATGACGCTGAGCCCGTGCACTCAACTTCTTTGGTGGACCATGGCGAGGCCTGTTCTGAGTGGAACCTCTCCTGTTAAACTGCTGTATGGTCTTGGCCACCGTGCTGCAGCTCAGTTTCAGGGTCTTGGCAATCTTCTTATAGCCTGCCAGTGATGGTGAACCTTGGCACCCCAGATGTTTTGAAACTACATTTCCCATGATGCTAAATTGCACTGCAGAGTGCATGAGCATCATGGGAAATGTAGTTCCAAAACATCTGGGGTACCAAGGTTCGCCATCAGTAGCCTAAGCCATCTTCATGTAGAGCAACAATTCTTTTTTCAGATCCTCAGAGAGTTCTTTGCCATGAGGTGCCATGCTGAACTTCCAGTGACCAGTATGAGAGAGTGAGAGCGATAACACCAAATTTTACAACACCTGCTCTCCATTCACACCTGAGACCTTGTAACACTAACGAGTCACATGACATGGGGGAGGGAAAATGGCTAACTGGGCCCAATTTGGACATTGTCACTTAGGGGTGTACTCACTTTTGTTGCCAGCGGTTTAGACATGAATGGCTGTGTGTTGAATTATTTTGAGGGGACAGCAAATTTACACTGTTAGCCCCCGTTCACATACAGGCGTCCCGACTTGCTGGGGCAACCTGTGAAGTTGCGGTGCGCAGCTCGCACCGCGACCTCGGAGCGGCATGCACGGACTTCATATCATTGAAGTCAATGCAGGTCGCTCCAAAGTAGCTCAGGACCCTTTTTCTAAGTCGGAGCGACTTGTGTCGCTCCTATTAGAATGGGTCCTGTGCTAATCTATGGCAGGTGACCCGCGGCGACTTGTCAGGCGACCAGGTCGCCTGACAAGTCGCCCCAGTGTGAACCGCCTCTTATACAAGCTGTACACTCACTACTTTACATTGTAGCAAAGTGTCATTTCTTCAGTGTTGTCACATGAAAAGATAGAATAAAATATTTACAAAAATGTGAGGGGTGTACTTACTTTTGTGAGATACTGTAAATCCTGAATAATAATAACAGTAAGTTTTGTTTGCCTTTTTCATGCGTTGTGCATAAAATGCGATGGTGTGAATGGCCCCCCCCCCCCCCAAAAAAGTGACAATGACTACTGAAGGGACAGGAAGGTGTTAAAGCCTCGGTGAGATTTCAGCGATTGGGTTTGCATGATAAGAGTCGGTGGAGGAGGCAGGAAAGCAGAGCGCCTGCGGGGCCCCGCAGTGCCAGGGGAGCCATCTGGATATTCTGACGCAGCTCTGGCACTGATTGTGTGTGTGGGGGGCACCACCTCTGAGTGTTCCATCTACACCGCGCTCTGCGTCTTCCTCCTCGTCAGATTCGTCAGAAGCTCGTCGTGTCCGCAGCTGAAAACAAAATCTGCTACTTTCCCAGTCCAGGTTCACATCTATGAGTGTTGGGATGGCGCCCAAAATTGTGCGCTTTCCATACATGCGGTCAGGTGGGACATTAATTGTTTATGGCACTCCCACGCTTCGCTAAATGCGGCACGTTTTTATAAAAGAGTCAGGGACTTCTTTTTTCAAGTTTCTTGCGACATTTAGGAATGCACTAAAAAAAGCATGTAAATGCGCCTGCTCGGTCCCACCTGTAGGGGAAAACTGAGCCTAATAAATTGTCTGCAGAGCAAAATACTCCTAGAATTGGCACTCTGCGCTCCGGGGAAGCCCTATGTCAGGGGAGGCTGAAGCTGTTAACCGCCCCTTGTGTAAAATACCAGATCCCTGGCTGTCATGTTGATCCTGTAGATTTATTACTTTCCAAGGCACTGGAAAGCAGGTCAGGAGCTCCAACTTTTGCCAAATTCACATTGTTGCAGTACATTGGGCAGGGCGAAACGCGTCGGGGGCATGGCCTGGGAGGAGCCCAGGCTGAGGCAGCTTTCACTTCTTACTTAGTACATGGGCTGTTAGGAGAGTGGGGTCTCTGCATCTAAGCCTATTCTAAGCCCATCTAAACCCATTCATACTACTGCACCATAGTAACATGCGCGCTATTGCATGCATTACCGCAACACAAGTTGCATTGCAATATTGCAATCAGATTGTAACATCTATGGTCATAGTTATGCTGGCAGGTGATTCAGCCTCTGAGTGGAATGATCCATGCACCTGTAGGTGTGAACCAAGCCTAATAAATTGTCTGCAAAACAAACAATGGCTCCTCCCACTGGCACGCTGCGCTCCCGGGGAGCCCCATGGAAGGTATCAACTGCCCCTTGTGTAAAATACCAGATCCCTTACTGTCATGCTGATGCTGCGGATTCAGTAGTTTCCAAGGCACTGGCCCGGTGCAAGCCAGCAGGTTTGGAGCGCTTGCCGGATTCCCATTTTTGTGGTACATTGGTTTTGACGAAACGCGTCGGCGGCATTATCTAAGAGGAGCCTAGGCTGAGGACACTTTCACTTCTTACTTAGTACATGGGCTGTTAGGAGAGTGACGTCTCTGCATCTAAGCCCATTGTAAGCCCGTCTAAACCCATTCATACTGCTGAACCATGGTAACATGCGCGCTATTGCCTGCATTACCGCAACTGAATCGATCAGATTGTAACATCTATGGTCAGAGTTATGCTGGCAGGTGATTCAGCCCATTGGCGGCCACTAGTGATCAATCACCTTTGAGTGGAATGACCCATGCACCTGTAGGTGTGAACCGAGCCTAATAAATTGTCTGCAGAACAAACAATGGCTCCTCCCACTGCCACGCCACGCTCCCGGGGAGCCCCATGTTTAGGAAGGTATCAACTGCCCCTTGTGTAAAATACCAGATCCCTTAGAGTCGGTTCACACTATGGCGACACGACTTCGGGGCGACTTGAACAAGTCGCCGTGCACCGCGACTTCGGCGCGGCTTGCACTGACTTCACATAATGGAGGTCAATGCAAGTCGCTCTGACTTCAGCCAAAAGTAGTGCAGGAACCTTTTTCTAAGTCGGAGCGACTTGAGTCGCTCCTATTAGAATGGTTCCTATTGCACAGAATGGAGCACCACTTGACAGGCGACCAAGTCGCCTGACAAGTCGGAGTAGTGTGAACCCGCACTCTAAGCCCATTCAGACTGGCGCGACACGACTTGCTGGGGCGACCACGCTTTGCACCGCGACCTCGACGCCACTTGCACGCACTTCATATAATTGAAGTCGATGCAAGTCGCCTCCAGGTCGCCCCAAAGTAGTACAGGACCCTTTTTCTAAGTCGGAGTGACTTGTGTCGCTCCTATTGGAACGGGTCCTGTACTATTCAATGGCGAGCGAGCGACCAAGTCGCCTGACAAGTCGCGCTAGTGTGAATGGACCCTTACTGTCATACTGATGCTGCGGACCATGCAAATTCAGTAGTTTCCAAAGCACTGGCCTGGTGCAAGCCAGCAGGTTTGGAGCGCTTGCCGCATTCCCATTGTTGTGGTACATTGGGCTTGGTGAAATGCGTTGGAGGCATGGTCTGAGAGGAACCTAGGCTGAGGACACTTTCACTTCTCCCTACTGCACCATTTACCAGAATGATATAATATGGAATACTATCACTTGGATGTTGGTAGATCTTAAGACGATTGTACCATCAGATTGTAACATCTATGATCGGAGATTCCTGGCAGGTGATTCAGCCCATTGGTGACCACCAGTGATCAATCACCTTTGAGTGGAATGACCCATTTACCTAAATTGACCCACTCAGTGCCGTCACCTGATATCCTGTCCCCCCCATCGATGGACAATCTTATCTTCTACTCACAGTTGGGATGGAGGAGATGCTGGACAGATTTCCATTGTTGTTGACCCAAGACGAATGGCGGACCTCTCTGTACAAACATCTCCTCCTATTGTCATCATTGTGGAGCGCCTCATTATATACAACACAAACAAGGGAGGGGACTTACCAGGAAGGGAACCTGTCACCTCCATAGACTGGAAGACCTGAAGGATGTTTTCTGGTGGGTCAGGTGACCTCCTTACACAGGGCGAGGTTCTCTTATCTGGCCAGCTCTCATTTTGATGGGGCAAATTTTGGAGACTATTTATTGTACCATCAGATTGTAACATCTATGATCGGAGATTCCTGGCAGGTGATTCTGCCGCTCAGTGCCGACAAAATATTGATGTCCTTTTTTTCCCCACAAATAGAGCTTTCTTTTGGTGGTTGTTACTTTAACTGACAATTGCACGATCGCGCGACGCTCTACACAAATAACGTTTTTTTCATTTTTTTGTTTTCCCACAAATCGATCTTTCTTTTTGGTGGTATTTGATCACCTCTGCATTTATTTATTTTTTTTATTTATTGTGCTTTTAACTAGTTCCGGACCGGAAGGATTTGTCCACTGAATGACCAGGCACTGCGTTATTTTAACAGAAAATTGCGCGGTCGTGCGACGAATTACCCAAATAAAAATGATGTACTTTTTTTTCCCCCACAAATTGAGCTTTCTTTTGGTGGTATTTGATCACCTCTGCGATTTTTATTTATTTATTTATTTATTTATTTTTGATTTTTATTTATTTTTTTTTTTATTTTTTTGCACTAGAAACAAAAACAGAAACAATTCTAAAAAAAAATAAAAAATAAAAAACAATATTTTTCACTTTATACTATATAACATTCCCCAAAAAAATAAATAAATAAAAATATAATTTTTTCATCATTTTAGACCAGTTTGTATTCTGCTACATATTTTTGGTAAAAAAAAAAAAAAAAAATCCCAATAAACATATTTTGATTGGTTTGCGCAAAAGTTATCGTGTCTACAAACTAAGGGAAAGTGTTATTTTTATTTATTTATGAATAGTGAATTTTTTGCTATTCGGCACTGCGTTAATTTAACAGAAAATTGCGCGGTCGTGCGACGATTTACCCAAATAAAAATTATGTACTTTTTTTCCCCCCACAAATAGAGCTTTCTTTTGGTGGTATTTGATCACCTCTGCGATTTTTATTCATTTATTTTTTATTTATTTATTTTTTTTGCACTAGAAACAAAAACAGAAACAATTCTGAAAAAAAAAAACAAAAAAAAAAAAACAATATTTTTCATTTTCTACTATATAACATTCCCTAAAAAAACAAAAAAAATCTAATTTTTTCATCATTTTAGGCTAGTTTGTATTCTGCTACATATTTTTGGTAAAAAAAAAAAAAAAAAAATCCCAATAAACATATTTTGATTGGTTGCACAAAAGTTATCTAAGGGAAAGTGTTATTTTTATTTATTTATGAATAGTGAATTTTTTGCTATTCGGCACTGCTTTAATTCAACACAAAATTGCGTGGTCGTGCGACGATTTACCCAAATAAAAATGATGTACTTTTTTCCCCCCCACAAATAGAGCTTTCTTTTGGTGGTATTTGATCACCTCTGCGATTTTTATTCATTTATTTTTTATTTATTTATTTTTTTTGCACTAGAAACAAAAACAGAAACAATTCTGAAAAAACAAAACAAAAAAAAAAAAAAACAATATTTTTCATTTTCTACTATATAACATTCCCTAAAAAAAAAAAAAAAAAAAAAAAAAAATCAAATGTTTTCATCATTTTAGGCCAGTTTGTATTCTGCTACATATTTTTGGTAAAAAAAAAATAAAAAAAAATCCCAATAAACATATTTTTATTGGTTTGCACAAAAGTTATCGTGTCTACAAACTAAGCCCCCGGTTCACACTGGGGCGACCTGTGAGGCGACCTGGTCGCCTCACAGGTCGCCGTAGGTCGCCTTCCATAGGGAAGCTGCAGACCCGTTCTAATAGGAGCGACACAAGTCGCTCCGACTTAGAAAAAGGGTCCGGAGCTTCTTTGGGGCGACCCGGAGGCGACCGCCATAGACTTCAATGTTATGAAGTCCGTGGCGGCCGCTCCGAGGTCGTGGCGCGCTGCTCGCACCGCGACCTCGGAGGTCGCCCCTGGAAGTAGCGTCGCTCGTATGTGAACGGGCACTAAGGGAAAGTGTTATTTTTATTTATTTATGAATAGTGAATTTTTTGCTATTCGGCACTGCGTTAATTTAACACAAAATTGCGCGGTCGTGCGACGATTTACCCAAATAAAAATGATGTACTTTTTTCCCCCCCACAAACAGAGCTTTCTTTTGGTGGTATTTGATCACCTTTGCGATTTTTATTTATTTTGTTGATTTTTATTTTTTGCACTAGAAACAAAAACAGAAACAATTCTAAAAAAAATTAAAACAAAAAAAAAATATATATATATTTTTCACTTTCTACTATATAACATTCCCCCCCAAAAAAAAAAAAAAAATCTAATTTTTTCATCATTTTAGGACAGTTTGTATTCTGCTACATATTTTTGGTAAAAAAAAAAAAAAAATCCCAATAAACATATTTTGATTGGTTTGCGCAAAAGTTATCGTGTCTACAAACTAAGGGAAAGTATTATTTTTATTTATTTATGAATAGTGAATTTTTTGCTATTCGGCACTGCGTTAATTTAATACAAAATTGCGCGGTCGTACGGTGCTGTACCCAAATAAAATTGATGTCCTTTTTTTCCCACAAACAGAGCTTTCTTTTGGGGGTATTTGATCACCTGTGCGATTTTTATTTTTTGCGCTATAAACAAAAAAAGAGCGACAATTCTGAAAAAAAGAAAAAACAATATTTTTCGCTTTCTGTTACATAATATTTCCAATAAAAAAAATGTAAAAATCAAAATTTTTTCATCCTTTTAGGCCAATTTGTATTCTGCTACATATTTTTTATTTAATCGCAATAAGCGTGATTTGCGCAAAAGTCATCGCAACTACAAACTAGAGGAAACGTTTATGTCATTTTTTTTTTTTTTGGACAATTGGACGCTGTACCCAAATAATATTGATGCCTTTTTTTCCCCACAAATAGAGCTTTCTTTTGGTGGTATTTGATCACCTGTGCGAATTTTATTTTTTGCGCTATAAACAAAAAAAGAGCGACAATTCTGAAAAAAAAAAAAAACAATATTTTTCGCTTTCTGTTATAAAACATTCCCAATAAAAAAAAAGTAAAAATCAAAATTTTTTCTTCCTTTTAGGCCAATTTGTATTCTGCTACATATTTTTTATTTAATCGCAATAAGTGTGATTTGCATAAAAGTCATCACGCCTACAAACTAGAGGAAACGTTTATGTCATTTTTATTTTTTATTTTTTTGCGACAATTTCGGGTTGTGCGACGCTGTACCCAAATAAAATTGATGTCCTTTTTTTCCCACAACTAGAGCTTTCTTTTGGTGGTATTTGATCACCTGTGCGATTTTTATTTTTTGCGCTATAAACAAAAAAAAGAGCGACAATTCTGAAAAAAAACAATATTTTTCACTTTCTGCTATATAACATTCACAAAAAAAAATAAAAAATCTAAATTTTTTAACATTTTATGTCAATTTGTTTTCTGCTACATATTTTTGGTAAAAAAAAAATTGCAATAAGCGTATTTTGATTGGTTTGCACAAAAGTTATCGCGTCTACAAACTAGGGGAAAAATTTATGTAATTTTTATTGTTTTTTTTTTTTTACTAGTAATGGCGGCGATCTGCTTTTTTTTTTTAGTGGGACTGCGACATTGCGGCGGACAGATCGGACCCTTGACTGACATTTTTGACACTTTTGGGGTTACCAGTGACATTACTACAGTAATCAGTGCTATACATATGCACTGTTACTGTAATAATGACACTGCCAGGGAAGGGGTTAACATTGTGGTTGATCAAGGGGTTAAATGTGTACCTGGGGGGGGGGGTGTTTTCTAACTGTATGGGGGAGGGGCTTGTGGAATGACCATAGAGACCTGTGTTCCTATATAGAAGGATCACAGGAGCTCTGTGATCATTCCAGGGAGAAGAACGGTCAGATGTGTTTACAACAGCCGACCGTCCTCTCTCAGCGGGGAGCGATCGCGGGTGTCAGGTGGATCAAGGGTGATCAAATGTGTACCTAGGGGGGTGTTTTCTAACTGTATGGGGGTTGGGCTTATGAAATAATCATAGAGACATGTGATCCTATATGGAAGGATCACAGGCGCTCTGTGATCATTCCAGGGAGAAGAACGGTCAGATGTGTTTACAACAGCCGACCGTCCTTCTCTCTCAGCGGGGAGCGATCGCGGGTGTCAGGTGGATCAAGAGTGATCAAATGTGTACCTAGGGGGGTGTTTTCTAACTGTATGGGGGTTGGGCTTATGAAATAATCATAGAGACATGTGATCCTATATGGAAGGATCACAGGCGCTCTGTGATCATTCCAGAGAGAAGAACGGTCAGCTGTGTACAACATCCAACCGTCCTTCTCTCTCAGCGGGGAGCGATCGCGGGTGTCAGGCGTCATCAGAGTCCCCGTTGCCGAGTGGGGGGCGGGAGCAGCACGCGCTCACCCCTAGCTGTAAGCACGCGACCGATGTAGGTGTACGGAAGTAAATCATCGACGGGCGGTCTGGAAGTAGTTAAGCACGCATGCTGGACGTCCTCCAGCCAGGAAAGGAGGCGGGGCTCTGACTTGCTGCAGCTTCTAATGCACATGGTGAGAAGCTCGCAGTGTGCGGTGAAATCAGAGGAAGCCGTTTCAGTCCAGGAGAGGAGCCGCTACAACTGTGCGGGGGCAGCCGGAGTTCTGCTTTAAGTTAATAACCATCTATCTGACCTTGCCTATAACTTCTTTGTGTCGTTTTTTTTTTTGGCCGGCGCGCCCGCCTGATGACACCGGTTGGCAGCACACAAATGCGCCAAGCCGCTTCCAAATCCTGCAATCATTGAATGGCGGCGTAATTTATCCGCCTGGAAGGTTCCGGGAAGATCTTCGAGGAACGCGTTAGAGGATGAACGCGAGAAAATCTCACCGTAAATATTTCACCGCCTTCATTACGTTTAATTAGCCGCCGCGGCGTATAAGTTTGTGTACAGGGGGGGGGGAGATGGACGGCGCTCGTTTCATGCCCCGGAACGCAGGCTCTGTAACGTCGGCGCGGTTGAGCCGAGCTGGCAGGAGTTGATGAGCGCTGTCCAATGCGATCAGCGGAGGCTGCGATACCGCCAAGATGGGAGCGATAGGAGCGGAGGGGGGAGGGGGGGGGGGACGTCTCGGGGATCAGCGCCCCCCAGTCATCTGACACATCCTGCATAATACGCTCCCTCCAGGAACGGCCGGCGTCTGACGCTAATCGTCCCGGACAGCGGCCATCGCCATCTGCCTTCCCAAGGGCCGCCAAGGCAGGGAAGGGGTTAATCCTCTACGCCCCTGTGCCTGGCTGCTGCGCCCTGCAATGTCCATTAAAGAGGACCTGGCGCCATGTGAAGTCCATGCATGCTCAGTGTAATCCTTACCTCCCACTGAGATCACAGGACCTTCACCTGCTCTTCTCTCTCTTCTCTCCAGAAGGACGGCGCCATCTTTGTTCAGGCATCATCCAGGGACCCCCATCTACTTCCTGATCAGAGATCACAAGACCCCCCCCTGACAATACTTTCATCTGTTGTTCTCTCCAGAAGGAGGGTGCCATCTTTGTTCAGGCATCATCCAGGGACCATCATCTACTTTCTGAACTGAGATCACAAGACTCCCCGTGACAATACTTTCATTTGCTCTTCTCTCCAAAAGGAGGGCGCCATCTTTTTTCAGGCATCATCCAGGGTTCCACATCTACTTCCTAAACTGAGATCACAAGACTCCCCCTGACAATGTCTTCATCTGTTGTTCTCTCCAGAAGGACGGCGCCATCTTTGTTCAGGCATCATCCAGGGACTATCATCTACTTTCTGAACTGAGATCACAAGACTCCCCGTGACAATACTTTCATTCGCTCTTCTCTCCAAAAGGAGGGCGCCATCTTTTTTCAGGCATCATCCAGGGTTCCACATCTACTTCCTGAACTGAGATCACAAGACTCCCCCTGACAATGTCTTCACCTGCTTTTCTCTCCAGAAGGACAGCGCCATCTTTTTTCAGGCATCATCCAGGGACCACCATCTACTTCCTGGTCTGAGATCACAGCCCGCCCCCCCTGGCAATGCCTTCACTTGCTTTTATCTCCAGAAGGACGTTGCCATCTTTGTTCAGGCATCATCCTCATCCAGGGTTCCCCATCTACTTCCTGAACTGAGATCACAGGACCCCCCCCCCCCCCCGACAATGCCTTCATCTGCTGTTCTCTCTAAAAAGAGGGCGCCATCTTTGTTCAGGCATCATCCAGGGACCCCCATCTACTTAATCCTGGGTTGAACTCACAAGACTCCCCTTACAATGCCTTTATCTGCTTTTCCCTCCAGAAGGACAGCACTGTCTTTGTTCAGGCATCATCCAGCGTTCCCCATCTACTTCCTGAACTGAGATCAGGACCCCCCCCTATCTGCTTTTCCCCTTAGGCGGAAGGCGCCATCTTTGTTCCGGCATCATCCAGGGACCCCTTTCTGCTTCCTGGGCCAAGCTTACATTACTCCCCCTGACAATGCCTTCATCTTCCGTTCTCTCTAGAAGGTCGGCACCAACTTTGTTCAGGAATCATCAAGGGGCTCTATCTACTTCCTGGACCAAGCTCACAAGACTCACCCTGACAATGCCTTCATCTGCTTTTCTCTTCATAGGAGGGCGCCATCTTTGTTCAGGCATCATCCAGGGACCCCCATCTACTTCCTGAACAGAGATCACAGAACCCCCACTGACAATGCCTTCATCTTCTGTTCTCTCTCTAGATGGACAGCGCCATCTTTGCCCAGGCATCATCCAGGGAATCCCAATTTATAGCTCACAAGACTCCCCCTGACAATGCCTTCATCTGCTGTTCCTTCTAGGACGGCACCATCTTTGTTCAGGAATCATCCATGGTATCCCACTACTGAGATGGCAGCACAGAGATGAAACAATCATGTAAATCCTGGTGCCTGTACAGTTCTTGGCTAACAATTCACAAATGTCTGACACAGGTCAGCCCCCTGCTGCAGCCTCACACGTTGGGAGTTGTTACAATGTACAGTCTGATCACTGGGGGAGGAGAGACTGAGGAAATGTTTCCTCCTGACTGGCTAGGCAAAGTCAGCGCGTTTTCCTTCCCGCACCTTTGTGAAAAAGACCTCCAAAGCAAGATTTAATCGCAAATCGATATCCGATCACCCGGCAGCGCGGCTGACCGCTCGCCATTTTATTGGCCCGCTCTGTAATGAGTGCCGCAATGAGGAAACCAGTTTGAATATTCATGTGGACGCGTTCAGTCTGCGGGGAGTTCTCCGACTCGCACATCGCCGTCCCCGGGGACTCCGAAACAGCGGGAGCCCCCGATGATCAGAGAGAGCTACATGCAAATACACAGCAATGAGTCAGCGCCTCCTCTGATTGGATCATCCATCGTCATATCCCTACAAATATGTATCAAAAAGGGTAGCGCACTACAAACAATACAAGCCTATGTAAAAAGTATATATATGTGGGTGTCCAAAAACAGAGATCATAGGCATCAGATCCATCAAAGGTGGGTGCGACAATAGATCGAACGTGAAACACCGCCACCACCAGAAAGATTGCACACTCACCAGATGTTGCTACCATTACAGAAGCACAGAACCCTCAAATGTAACTAGCAACAGATTTGTATAGAACGCTGCTGGCGACCCGGAATCGCACAGCAGCAGGGACGTCAAATGCCAAAAGCTTGCTCTGATGCATTTCGTCCCAATGGATGTGGTCGCACAGCAGCGGGGACGTCAAATGCCAAAAGATTGCTCTGACGCGTTTCGTCCAATGGACGTGGTGCTCTTTGGTTTCGTCCCAATGGACGTGGTGCTCTTTGGTTTCGTCCCAATGGACGTGGTGCTCTTTGGGGCATCCCTCAAACAGCCCCAAGGTGGATGGTGTGAATACTTGTCAGCCAAGTCACAGGAATAATGGAAGGCACAGGAGGAATTAAGAGGATTGATAACTATGTACCAGGGATAACTCCATATAATATAATGAAGTAAAAGGAGGACTAAGCCTGCAGATTGCGTGACAATGTCCCAAGATTGCACTGACGTGTTTCGTCCCAATAGCCATAGTCCACGTCTATTGGGACGAAACACGCCAGTGAAATCTTGGGACATTTGTCACGCAATCTGCAGGCTTGGACCTCCTTTCACTTCATTATATTATATGGAGTTATCATCACTTCATTATATTATATGGAGTTATCCCTCGTACATAGTTATCAATCCTCCTAATTCCTCCTGCGCCCTCCATTATTCCTGTGACTTGCCTGACAAGCATTCACAACATCCACCTTGGGGCCCTTTGAGGGACCTTCGTGGAGAGAACCGGGACCTACCACCCTCAACCTATCCCCTTCTCACTTTTCTCCCCTCTTTTTTTTTTTTTTTTTTAACACATTTGCTCTCCCAACATGCTCATAGGGTGTTTGCTTCTGTCAGTTTGAAATACAGAGGACGCACACTATCTCATTGAAATATTGAATCAGATCTGAGGGTAGAAATCGGATCTGAGGAGAGATACATTGACTCAGATCCAAGGGTAGATACATTTAATCGGATCTGAAGGTAGATACATTGAATCGGATCCGAGGGTAGATACATTGAATCGGATCCGAAGGTAGGTATATTGAATTGGATATGAGAGTAGATATATTGAATCGGATCTGAGGGTAGAAATCGGATATGAAGTTAGATACATTGAATTGGATCTGAAGGTAGATACAATGAATTGGATCTGAAGGTAGATACATTGAATCGGATCTGAAGGCAGATACATTGAATTGGATCTGAAGGTAGATACAATGAATTGGATCTGAAGGTAGATACATTGAATTGGATCTGAAGGTAGATACATTGAATCGGATCTGAAGGCAGATACATTGAATCAGAACCGAGGGTAGATACATTGAATCGGATCTGAAGGTAGGTATATTGAATTGGATATGAGAGTAGATATATTGAATCGTATCTGAGGGTAGATACATTGAATCGGATCTGAAGGCAGGTACATTGAATCAGATCTGTAGGTAGATACATTTTATCGGATCTGAAGGTAGGTACATTGAATCGGATCTGAGGGTAGATGCATTGAATTGGATCTGAAGGAAGATATATTGAATCGGATCTGAAGGTAGATACATTTTATCGGATCTAAAGGTAGGTACATTGAATTGGATCCAAGGGTAGATACATTGTATCAGATCTGAAGGTAGGTACATTGAATCGGATCTGAAGGTAAGTACATTGAATCGGATCTGAGGGTAGATACATTGTATCAGATCTGAAGGTAGGTATATTGCATCGGATCTGAAGGTAGGTACATTGAATCAGATCTGAGGGTAGATACAATGTATCGGATCTGAGGGTAGATACATTGTATCAGATCTGAAGGTAGGTATATTGCATCGGATCTGAAGGTAAGTACATTGAATCGGATCTGAGGGTAGATACAGTGTATCGGATCTGAGGGTAGATACATGGAATCAGATCTGAAGGTAGATTGTATCGGATCTGGAGGTAGATACATTGTATCAGATCTGAAGGTAGGTACATTGAATCGGATCTGAAGGTAGGTACATTGAATCGGATCTGAAGGTAGGTACATTGAATCGGATCTGAGGGTGCAGTTGCTTCAGAGATTAATAAATGAGGGGAAGCTCTGCTGACTTCCATCATCCAATCATGTGCAAGCAAAAAATCCTATTTTTTTAATTTATTTATTTATTTTTGCATATTATTGGGTATTCTTAGTAAAGTGAAGCTTTCTATTTCTTATGTTTCGCTCAACCAAAGCTCTCTTTTATTGATCTATTTTGGTCTTTTTTCATGTTTTTGTAATAATGATGGATATTTTATCTTTTTATACTCTTACACTTCTGACTCTGCCTTAAAGCCCCCTGGAGGTTTTTTTTGTTTCTTTATAATTGTTGCAATAATAATAGAAAACATTGCAGCAATATATAAACACTCTGTACAATGTATCCTTGTAGGATTCGGGGATTGTTAAACAAGCTGGGTGACGTTTCCTGGCCGGCAGGAAAGCGGTTAATGCCGCATGGCAGCCTCTTGCTGTTGTTCCGGCTCGGAGCGCATGGGAGAGTTGCCACATGTTTTGGTCAGGCTGTGCGCTGCGCTCACAATAGGCCTGACACAGGAGGGGACGGGGCGGTTTGTCACCCGCTGCCAGTGCATTGAATTCCTGCCCGCTCCCCCCCCCCCTCCTCCAGTCCTCTCAGTGTGAATAGGAACAGCAGGTCTCGTTCCCAGAACCCACCCCATAACCCCCTCCGCCGCGCTGCAGACTATGGGAATCTCAGCAGCTTGGCCGGGGCAAGGGGGGGGCAATATGGATTGTTCCATCCAGCTGCCAGTGCAGGTGTATGCGGAGAGAGGACGGGGGTATGCGGCACAGGTTGTCCGGTTCTCAGGGGACAAAACCTTCCAAGAAAAGAAGAGCGTAAAAAAAAGAGCGGACAAACCGATTAGTATCAAGTAGGACACGGTGCGCCGCTGCCGACCGCGGCCAGGGATGAAGTCATGCCAAGCCGACTGACTATTGTCCTGCTGTGCTCCTGGCCGGGGTCACCAAAGGGAACGCACTGTCGTTTGAATTGGCTCCAAGTTACAACTCAATCCCAACAGTCCCTGCGGCTTTTTTTTTTTTCACGGCGTGGCGTTGACCTACTGCAGAGTTGACGGTCCAAGTAGCCACAGCAAGAAACAGATCACATTGGACCCATTCAACCAGTTCGCATTGGACCCCCTTCATCAAGTTCACATTGAGCTTCTTTATACAGTTCCCATTGGACCCCCTTTATCAAGTTCACATTGAGCTTCTTTATACAGTTCCCATTAGTTCACATTGAGCCTCTTTATACAGTTCCCATTGGACCCCCATTATTATGTTCACATTGAGCCTCTTTATACAGTTCCTATTGGACCCCCTTTATTACGTTCACATTGAGCCTCTTTATGCAGTTCCCATTGGACCCCCTTTATTAAGTTCACATTGAGCCTCTTTATACAGTTCCCATTGGACCCCCTTTATAAAGTTCACATTGAGCCTCTATATACAGTTCCCATTGGACCCCCTTTATAAAGTTCACATTGAGCCTCTTTATACAGTTCCCATTGGACCCCCCCCCAACCAGTTACCATTGGACCCATTTAACCAAATCACAATGGATCCATTTAAATAATTCACATTGGACCCAATCAGCCAGTACACATTGGACCCCTTTATCTAGTTCACATTGGAGCCCTTTAACCAGTTTACATTTGAGCCCTTCAACCAGTTCAATTTGGACCCCTTTAACCAGTTCATATTATTCTCCTTTAACCAGTTCACATTGGACCCCCTTTATAAAGTTCACATTGAGCCTCTTTATACAGTTCCCATTGGACCCCCCCCCCCAACCAGTTCCCATTGGACCCATTTAGCCAAATCACAATGGATCCATTTAAATAATTCACATTGGACCCACTCAGTCAGTACACATTGGACCCCTTTATCTATTTCACATTGGAACCCTTTAACCAGTTTACATTTGAGCCCTTCAACCAGTTCAATTTGGACCCCTTTAACCAGTTTATATTGTTCTCCTTGAACCAGTTTACATTGGACCCATTAAAACCAGTTCACAATGGACCCACTCAGCCAGGTTTCAGCCCATTAGCCCACTCAACTAGTACACATTGGATCCCTTTATCCAGTTCACATTGGACCTCTTTAACCAAATCACATTGGATCCATTTATACAGTTCACAATGGACCCACTCAACCAGGACACATTGGACCCCTTTATCTAGTACATATTGGACCCCTTTACCCAGTTCACATTGGACTCCTTTCTCCAGTACACATTGGACCCCTTTATCCAGTTAGCATTTGACCAAATCAGACTGGATCCATATATCCAGTTCAAAATGGGCCCACTCAACCAGGACACATTGGACCCCTTTATTTAGTACATATTGGACCCCTTTACCCAGTTCACATTGGACTCCTTTCTCCAGTACACATTGGACTCCTTTCTACAGTACACATTGGATCCCCTTTATCCAGTTCACATTGGATCTATTTAATCAAATCAGACTGGATCCATTTATACAGTTCACAATGGGCCCACTCAACCAGGACACACTGGACCCCTTTATCTAGTACATATTGGACCCCTTTAACCAGTTCAAATTGGACCCCTTTCTCCAGTACACATTGGACCCCTTTATCCAGTTCAAATTGGAGCCCTTTAACTAATTTACATTGGAGCCCTTTAATTAGTTCACATTGAACACCCTTAAATCAGCTCAAGTCAAGTTAGACCCCCTTTAACTAGTTCATATGTTCCACTTTAACCAGTTCACAATGGACCCATTAAACCAGTTTGCAATGGACCCACTCAGCCAGTTTTCATTAGCCCCACTCAACTAGTACACATTGGACCCCTTCATCCAGTTCACATTTGAGCCCCTTAACCAGTTTACATTGGACCCCTTTCTCGAGTACACATTGGACCCCTTTATCCAGTTCACATTGGAGCCTTTTTTACCGTTGAGGCTCCCATGCCTTGTAAGTTGATCGCCACTGTGCTACATCATCATGGGGAGTTGCCTTTAGCTGGACTATAATATATTTTGTCATCCCTGTAAACATTCATAGATTTCCATAGGGCCCAATTTAACCAGTTTGCATTGGACCCATTCAACCAGTTCACATTGAACCCCTTTAACCTGTCCACACTGGACTCATTCAACCAGATCGAATTTGACCCATTTAGCCAGTTCACATTGAACCCCTTTAACCTGTCCACACTGGACCCATTCAACCAGATCAAATTGGACCCATTCAGTCAGTTCACATTGAACCCCTTCAATCTGTTCACACTGGACCCATTCAACTAGCTCAATTTGAACCCATTCAACCAGTTTACATTGGACCCATTCAACCAGTTTACATTGCACCCACTCAGCCAGTTGACATTGGACCTATTCAACCAGTTCACATTGGACCTCTTTTTCAAGTTCACATTAGGCCCCTTTATCAAGTTTACATTGGACCCCTTTATCAAGTTCACATTGGAACTATTCAACCAGTTCACATTGGACCCATTCAACCAGTTTACACTGGACCCCTTTATCAGGTTCACATTGGATCCATTCATCCATTTCACATTAGACCGATTAAACCAGTTCACAATAGATTCACTCAACCAGTTCACAATATACCCACTTAACCAGTTCACATTGCACTCATTGTACCAGTTCACATGGGGCCCCTCCAGCCAGTTCACATTAGACGAACTCAACCAGTTCACATTGGACCCATTCAACCACCTTAAATTGAACCCATTCACCGAGCTCAAATTGGACCAATTCAGTTATTTTACATTGAACCCCTTCAATCTGTTTACACCTGACCCGTTCAACCAGATCAAATTGGACCCTTTCAACCAGTTTACATTGGACCCAATCAACCAGTTCACATTGCACCCATTCAAAGAGTTCACATTGGGCCCCTTTATCAAATTCACATAGGACCTCTTTATCAAGTTCACTCAGGACCCATTCAACCAGTTTACATAGGACCCCTTTATCAGATTCACGTTGGACCCATTCAACCAGTTCACATTGGACCCATTCAACCAGTTCACATTGGACCCATTCAACCAGTTCACAAAGGACCCATTTAACCAGTTCACAAAATACCCACTTAACCAGTTCACATTGGACCAATTGTACCAGTTAACATGGGTCCCACACAGCCAGTTTACATTAGGCCAACTCGACCAGTACACATTGGACCCCTTCACTCAGTTCCTATTGGACCCACTCAACCAGTTCACATTGGACCCATTTAACCAGTTCACAATAGACCCGCTCATCCAGTTCACAATATACCCACTTAACCAGTTCACATTGGACCCATTGTACCAGTTAACATGGGGCCCACCTAGCCAGTTAACATTAGGCCAACTCGACCAGTACACATTGGACCCCTTGAACCGGTTCCTATCGGACCCTTTTAACCAGTTCACATTGGACACCTTTATCCAGTTCACATTACAGTCCTTTAACAAGTTTACATCAGACCCCTTTAACCAGTTCACACTGGACCCACTCAGTTTGGATTGGACCCATTCAATCAATTCACATTGGATTGTGCAATCCTTAGTAAATATCCAATAGACTTTAGTCTAGACCAATCTACTATCCGAAAACTTTTGTATTGATCCCAACTAACAGCGATTGGCAGATTGGACTCCAGGAACAATGACAGAACTATCCTGCGTCATCACTGAGAGAAGGATTTTCCATTGAGATCTCTGTGTCCATTTCGCAGATATGCAGCACGTATAGCCGGGGATTAATGTACACAGCGGATGTTCAGAACCCGGCAGCCCTCAATCTCCCCAGCAGCTTGTCTGTGACAGATTAGAGGGGTAAAGGTCTGCCATGGGAGGAGGTGATACAAGAGAGGAAAGCACAGAGGGTGAGAGGGACCAGAGAGCAGGTGATGGAGACAGGGAATCCGCCAGGAGATGAGATTCCGAGAGACAGGCGCTGTGCGCAGACATTGATCCGATATGAAAAGCCACATTAATATTTACAAGTACAGGATACGAGGAACGTTATCACGAGATAATCATGACTGCCATGTCCATCAACGTGACCTATCATTCCATGAGAAGGACTCCGGGGTTTATTTATAAAAAATCAAGTTGTAGGATTGTTAACTCAATTATTTTTAGATCATTCTCAGTCTCTGCACCAGAGGAGCTTACACTCTAATGTCCCCCCACAGTCACACACTATTATTATTTATTATTATACATTTACATAGCTCTGACATATACCGCAGTGCTGTACAGAGAACGCTGAGCCAGTCATATCAGTCTCTGTACCAGAGGAGCTTACATTCTAATTTCCCCCCACAGTCCCACACTATTATTCTCATATATTCATATAGCTCTGACATATGCCTCAGTGCTATACAGAGAACACTGAGCCAATCACATCAGTCTCTGTACCAGAGGAGCTTACATTTATATAGTATATATTACTATATACAGTGGGTACGGAAAGTATTCAGACCCCCTTAAATTTTCCACTCTTTGTTATATTGTAGCCATTTGCTAAAATCATTTAGGTTCATTCTTCTTCCTCATGAATGTACACATAGCACCCCATACTGACAGAACAACACAGAATTGTTGACATTGTTGCAGATTTATTAAAAAAGAAAAACTGAAATATCACATGGTCCTAAGTATTCAGACCCTTTGCTCAGTATTTAGTAGAAGCCCCCTTTTGATCTAATACAGCCAGGAGTCTTTTTGGGAAAGATGCAACAAGTCTTTCACACCTGGATTTGGGGATCCTCTGCCATTCCTCCTTGCAGATCCTCTCCAGTTCTGTCAGGTTGGATGGTAAACGTTGGTGGACAGCCATTTTTAGGTCTCTCCAGAGATGCTCAATTGGGTTTAAGTCAGGGCTCTGGCTGGGCCATTCAAGAACAGTCACGGAGTTGTTGTGAAGCCACTCCTTCGTTATTTTAGCTGTGTGCTTAGGGTCATTGTCTTGTTGGAAGGTAAACCTTCGGCCCAGTCTGAGGTCCAGAGCACTCTGGAGAAGGTTTTTGTCCAGGATATCCCTGTACTTGGCCGCATTCATCTTTCCCTCGATTGCAACCAGTCGTCCTGTCCCTGCAGCTGAAAAACACCCCCACAGCATGATGCTGCCACCACCATGCTTCACTGTTGGGACTGTATTGGACAGGTGATGAGCAGTGCCTGGTTTTCTCCACACATACCGCTTAGAATTAAGGCCA
>NC_138779.1:216695849-216700849 GCF_965119305.1 Pelophylax lessonae | reverse complement strand
CTCTGTACCAGAGGAGCTTACACTCTAATGTCCCTTCCCCCACAGTCACATCAGTCTCTGTACCAGAGGAGCTTACACTCTAATGTCCCCCCACAGTCACACACCATACAATGTACTTTCAGCTCTCAGGCCGGTTGGGATAGGTTATGGGATTATCTGGTTTTATCTGCAGATTTGCTCCACTCTCTGATCTCTTTCACAGATTCCATTGTGTGTTCAAAACTTTAAAAAAAAAAAAGAAATCTGCTTTGATTGTGATTCAAGCTCTGTGCCCGCTGTGCCGCCCATTGTTCTCTATGAAGAGCCATGTTAGGCTAAAGGAGGCTCATCAGAGACGACCTGCCGGGACCTTCAATGGTCTTAGTGGACGGGAAGTCAGTTGAGCGGAGAGAAATGTCTCACTTGTTGGAAGCAGAAGTTTTCCTTCATTCTCTGCCATGGTGATAAATGGACGGCACGTCCACATATGTTTCTGTGAATGTATTTTGCTCTTTCATTTAAATAAGGCCAATATTGCGCCTGACATCATCACCTTCAACAAACAAGGGGGTCCCCGTCCATCATTCTGGATTATTGCTGACTGTGCACATTGCCATTATTCCACACTCTGACAGGCAGGGTGTCACCAGGACAGGAAGTGCAGGGAAAATCGCAGTGGGGACACATCGATAAATCCCTTCTGTTTTTGGCTGGATATGAGCAGTGTATGAAGAGGGGAAAGTATTTAAAGCTAAACTCTGGGCACAACAACTTTCATTTAAATATATTTCTCAGGAGCCATGAAGGATATATATCCCCTTTGTGTGCACCAAATGGCTAAGCAAACCCAGTTATTATCTTGTAAAAGTAGCAGTGACGTCATTGCTGTGCTGCAGAGCTGTGGGAGGGGCCCAGCAGGTTCCACCCACTACAGAAACTTAGAGGAGGGGGCGGAGACAAGAGCAGTCCCCCTGCATAAGGAGAGAGAGCAGAGCTGTGGGAAGGGCCCAACAGGTTCCACCCACTACAGAAACTTAGAGGAGGGGGCGGAGACAAGAGCAGTCACCCTGCATAAGGAGAGAGAGCAGAGCTGTGGGAGGAGCCCAGCAGGCTCCACCCACTACAGAAGCCTACAGGAGGGGTGGAGACAAGAGCAGTCACCCTGCACAAGGAGAGAGAGCAGAGCTGTGGGAGGGGCCAAACAGGTTCCACCCACTACAGAAACTTAGAGGAGGGGGAGGAGACAAGAGCAGTCACCCTGCACAAGGCGAGAGAGCAGAGCTGTGGGAGGGGTCCAGCAGGCCCCACCTATTACAGGCTGCCTGTAGAAAACTACAGGAGGGGGCGGAGACAAGAGCAGTCACCCTGCACAAGGAGAGAGAGCAGAGCTGTGGGAGGGGTCCAGCAGGCCCCACCTATTACAGAAGCCTACAGGAGGGGTGGAGACAAGAGCAGTCACCCTGCACAAGGAGAGAGAGCAGAGCTATGGGAGGGGCCCAACAGGTTCCACCCACTACAGAAACCTACAGGAGGGGTGGAGACAAGATCAGCCAGCCTGCACAAGGAGAGAGAGCAGAGCTGTGGGAGGGGCCCAGCAGGCTCCACCCAATACAGAAATCCACAGGAGGGGGCGGAGACAAGACCAGCCAGCCTGCACAAGGAGAGAGAGCAGTGCTGTGGGAGGGGCCCAACAGGCCCCACCTATTACAGGCTGCCTGTAGAAAATGACAGGAGGGGGGCGGAGACAAGACCAGCCAGCCTGCAGAAGGAGAGAGAGCAGAATAAAAGCTTACCATTGTGAGCTCCCTTGTCAGTGCTAAATGCCTCGTCTCAACCCTTTAACTGCCCTTTTTGCTGCACAGTTTGGCCTGGAAAAGGTAGCTGAAAATAGCAGACTCATTGGCAGGATCACCAGGTGAAAATTAAGGGTAAAAATCCTAAAAAGAAAAAAGAAAGCTAATGCAGCCACCATTTAAGAAAGCTGCAATATTTGACATTTTTGTTTTGGGGTTTAATTTTCAGGATGAAGGTTCTACATACTTTATATTTTCTATATTATTATAATTATTATTAATAATAAAATGATATATATAGATCAGATGCACTGAAGGTGGTGGACACTTCCTCCTATCAAGCGCTGCTTATGAACTTTTGTATTTATAGTATTGATGGGATGCACAGGGCTAAGAAAATCGTATCTTCCAATTGGAGTTTGGATGGAGTTTTAGTAACATTGCTCAGTGTGTAGCCGCCCTCAGATAAAAGCACTAATAAGTCAAATCACCAGATTGGGCAGATTGGCCCGGCCTGCTGTCGGGGTTCTCGGGGTCTGGAACTCTAAAGCTTGAAGGAGCAATGTGAAGGGTGTCAGAAGGCAGATTGCCCCCCCGCTCCCTTTCACTTCAAATACACGTTAATCAATGGGGAGTGGGGGGGGTGCAATATGTCATTGGAGACCCCTAGAGCGTGTGTCCGGACCCAGGGAGCACGTGTGTGTGTGGGGGGGGGGGGGGCGCTGGGGGCGATGTCTCCTTGTGAGAGCGCCGCGCTTGAGGATTAGTGGCGAAACATATTTAAAAGCACTGCAGCTACAGAAAATCTGCCTTTCCATTTTAAATCCCATCAAATCACGATAGCTGACAATCTGTTCTCCTTTCAGCACCTACTCTGCGTCCAACCCCCCACGGCTCACCGCCACCCCCACCGCGTCACGAGAGCGCAGGGAGAGGGCGACAGAAGATTCCGCACATCCACGGTGTAAACAAGTGTAGCCAACAGCATTGTTATCTTATTAGTCTTTTCTTTCTTTCTTCCCTCTCTGTTTCTTTCTTTCTTTTCTTTTCTCTCTTTCTTTATTTTTCTTTATTTTTCTTTCTCTCTCTCTTTCTTCTCTATTTATTCTCCCCCCCTCTCTTACTTCGTGTCTCTGTGTTCTGCTGCAGTGTACATGAGCCCTCTCTTTCTTTCTTTCTTTCTCTCGCTCTCTCTCTCCCTTTTTCTTTCTTTCTTTCTTTCTTTCTTTCTTTCTTTCTTTCTTTCTTTCTTTCTTTCTTTCTTTCTTTCTTTCTTTCTTTCTTTCTTTCTTTCTTTCTTTCTCTCTCTCTCTCTCTCCCTTTTTGTTCCTTTCTTTCTCTCTCCCTTTTTGTTCCTTTCTTTCTCTCCCTCTCTCTCTCCCTCTTTCTTTCTCTCTCTCCCTTTTTCTTCCTTTCTTTCTCTCTCCCTCTCTCTCTCCCTCTCCTTCTCCCTCTCCCTCTCTCTCTCTCCCTTTTTCTTTCTTTCTTTCTTTCTTTCTTTCTTTCTTTCTTTCTTTCTTTCTTTCTTTCTTTCTTTTTCTTTCTTGCTTGCTTTCTTTCTTTCTCTCTCTCTTCCCTCTCTCTCTCTTTCTTTCTTTCTTTCTTTCTTTTCTTTCTTTCTTTCTTTCTTTCTCTCTCTTTCTTCTCTATTTATTCTCCCCCTCTCTTACTTCGTGTCTCTGTGTTCTGCTGCAGTGTACATGAGCCCTCTCATTCTCTTTCTTTCTTTCTTTCTTTCTTTCTTTCTTTCTTTCTTTCTTTCTTTCTTTCTTTCTTTCTTTCTTTCTTTCGTCAGGTTATTTTCTTCTCTGTTTTCATTCTTCTGTATTTCTCCATCACTCTTTTTTACTCTCTCTTTCTTTCTTTCTTTCTTTCTCCCGCTCTCTCTCTCTCTCCCTTTTTCTTTCTTTCTTTCTTTCTTTCTTTCTTTCTTTCTTTCTTTCTTTCTTTCTTTCTTTCTTTCTTTCTTTCTTTCTTTCTTTCTTTCTTTCTTTCTTTCTTTCTTTCTTTCTTTCTTTCTTTCTTTCTCTCTCTCTCTCTCTCTCTCCCTTTTTCTTCCTTCCTTTCTTTCTTTCTTTCTTTCTTTCTTTCTTTCTTTCTTTCTTTCTTTCTTTCTTTCTTTCTTTCTTTCTTTCTTTCTTTCTTTCTCTCTCTCTCTCTCTCTCCCTTTTTCTTTCTTTCTTTCTTTCTTTCTTTCTCTTTCTTTCTTTCTTTCTTTCTTTCTTTCTTTCTTTCTTTCTTTCTTTCTTTCTCTCGCTCTCTCTCTCCCTTTTTCTTTTCTTTCTCTCTCTAATTGAGCTTCTTTGAGCATAAGTGTTGTTTTTTCCATAAGCCCTCCCCTCAACTCCTTCTTTTTTTGCGCGTTTTTAGGCACTTAGGTGTTTTTCTGCTTGAAAAGCTCCCCTGAAAAACGCAGTGTTTTTTTTTTTCTGCCTGCATATGCCTGGAAACTCTTTATGAAAACCATGGTGTACATGGGCACATTGGCGAACACAGAGGGGAGTTTCCAGACAGACGAAAATGAGAGCTCAAAAGAGCTTTTTTTTTAGTTTTGGATGCAGTGGAGAGGATTAGAACCCCTGTCAGTTTTTTTACTGTCTGTGCCCCCCATTAAGGATTGTCTCCAGAAAAGTAATAGTGGGTACATCTTCCAATGGGGACACTAGTTCTGGTGGACTGGGGGGCCCAAGGAATTCCCCTAATTTGCAGGGATTTCCCCTCACTTCCTGTTTGGCTATGGGACAGGAAGTGAAGGGAAATCTCTGCAATGAAACACAAATGGCAAAAAAAAAAGCTGAAAGGTGGTATAACCCTCCCTTGTTCTATCCAAAATAAAGAAAAATATTTGGCCTATAGTCCTACTTTAAAAGTCTGTAGGATAGGGTGACCAGACATCCCCGGACTAAGTTTGTCCCCAGTTTTGTCCCTTGATTTGATTTGAACAGGGGCCTGGACAATTCAAAGACAGAGAGTGCAGAATTTAAAAAACAATTCTTAATAACCCCCCCCCCCCCCTCCTCTCCACCGCTCCTACTAGCTTAGAGGGGTGCATTTTTTCCATTATCTGTGCCCCTTTCTGATGATCATGTGCTGGTTGAAGTGGAGGGACTATTTCTTCGGTTTCGGGCGCATGCCCATTCTGCTCCTGCTTACATGTTCTTCTGCCTTGGCTCAAGTCCCGGCCAGCTGCCTGCCTGCCTATCTCCCCTCTCCCTCTCTCTCTCTCTA